>NW_024080755.1:600000-864561 GCF_003009895.1 Hyaena hyaena | reverse complement strand
GTTATGCTGAGCGAAATAAGTCAGGCAGAGAAGGACAAATACCATATGTTTGCACGTATAGGAGGATTAGGAGGAACTTGACGGAGGACCAAGGGGGAGAAGAAGGGCGGAAATGGTGGGGGAAAGGGAGAGAGGCAAACCATGAGAGACTCTTGAATGCTGACAAAAACTTAGGACTGATGGATGTGGGGGGGAGGGGGGGATGGGCATGAAGGAGGGCACTTTGGGGATGAGCACTGAGTGTTATGTAGAAACTAATTTGACAATAAACTATTTGTAAAAAAAATAAATAAATAAATAAATAAATAAAAATAAAAATTAAAAAAAAATGTTTGATAGAATTCAGCAGCGAAAGCATCTGGTCTTGGAATTTTCTTTGTTGTAAGGTTTTTAAAAAAATATTTTAAAAAATGTTTTTATTTGTTTTTGAGAGAGAGAGAGAGAGTGAGAGAGAACACACAAGCAGGGGAGGGGCAGAGAGAGAGAGGGAGACAGAGAATCTGAAGCAGGTTCCAGGCTCTGCGTTGACAGCAGCAATCCCGAAGTGGGGCTCAAACTCATGAACTGTGAGATCATGACCTGGGCCAAAGTGAGCCACTTAACTGACTGAGCCACCCAGGCTCCCTTCTTTGTTGTAAGGTTTTAAATTATTGATTCAGTTTCCCGTTATGAGTCTGTTGAGTCTCTTATTTCTTCTTGAGTCAGTTTAGATAATTTGTGTGTTTCTAGAAATTTGTCCATTTCATCTATGTTGTCTTATTTGGTGTATAATTGTTCATATTATTTTCTTATAATCCTTTTTATTTTTGTATTGTCGGTAGTAATGTCTCTATTTTTATTTTTGATTTCAGTTTTTTGCATTGCCTCTCTTTTTTGTTACTGTAGCTAAATGTTGGTTGATGTTATTATCAAAGAAGTAACTTTTAATTTTATTGATTCTCCTATTGTTTTTCTATTGTCTATCATTTTATTTTTCTCTAATCATCATTATTTCCTTCCTTCTACTAACTTTGGGTTTATTTTGCTCTTTTCTATTTTCTCAAGGTGTAGCATTAGCCATTTAGAGCTATAAATTTCCTTCTGAGCACTACTTTCACTGGATCTCATAAGTTTTGGTGTATTATATTTTGTTTTTTAATCCTTTCTAGGTATTTTCTGATTTCCCTTATAATTTCCTCTTTGAACCTTTAGTTATTAAAGAGGGTGTTGTTTAACATCTAAGTCAATTTGCCTCATTTCCTTTTATTATTGATTTCTAATATCATTCCATTGTGGTTGAAGAAGATATTTTGTATGATTTTTATGATTTCAATCTTTTGAAATTTATGGAGACTAAATTTTTGGCTTCACATAATATCTATCCTAGAAAATGTTCCATGTGCACTTGAGAAGAATATGAATTATGCTTTTGTTGGCTGGAGTGTTCTATATATGTCTGTTATATCTATTTGGTTGATAGTCTAAAATAAAAAAGATAAAATCTTCTATCTAGATTTTACATTCATTATTGAAAATGAAATATTGTAGTCTCCATCTATTATAGTTGAACACTCAATTTCTTCCATTAATTCTGTAAATGTTTGCTTCATGTATTTTGAGTCTGTTGTTTGCTGCATATATGTTTACAATTGTTAACATAATCTTGATGAACTGACCCTTTGTGAATATATAATTTCCTCTTTTGTCTCTAGTAACAGTTTATGACTTAAAGTCTATTTTGTCTGATGTTAGTATAACCACCTCAGCTTTATTTTGGTTACTATTTGCATAGAGTATATTTTTCCCATCATTTTACTTTCAACCTGTGCATATCCTTGGATCTAAAGTGAGTCTGTTGTAGACAGCATGTAGTTGGATTTTCTTTTCTTGCATTTGTATTCAGCCAATCTCTGTCTTTTGGTTCAAAAGTTGAATACATTTACGTTTAAAGTAATTACTGATAAGAAATGACTTACTTCTTTCAATTGCTACTTGTTATTTATATGCCCTATACCAGTTTTGCCCCTCATTTCCTATATTACTGCCTTGTTTTGTGTTTAGGGTTTGTGTGTGTGTGTGTGTGTGTGTTTGTGTGTGTGTAATTAACCATTATGATTTCCTTTTGCCTATATTCTGTTGATATTTTCTTTGTGGTTACTATGGGGATTATATTTCACATCCTAAATTTATAACATTCTAATCTGAATGAATACAATCTTAACTTCAAGAACTTCTAAAAATTCTGCTCCTACGTAGCTCTGTCCCTGTTGTGTGATTGTCAGAAATTACATCTTTATACAATGTGTATCCGATGACACAGATTTATAATTATTTTTAAAGAGTATCTTTTAAATAATGTAAGAAATAAAAAGTGAAGTTATAACCAAGACTATAATACTGACTTTTGTATTTGCTCATATATTTGCCTTTACCAGAGAGATTCATTTCTTCACACGGGTTTGAGTTACTGTCTAGTGCCTTTTCATTTAAACCTGGAGGGACTTCCTTTAGCATTCCTTGTAGGGCAGGTCTGGTGGTGATGACTTCCTTGAACTTGTCTTTATTTGGGCAGTAATTTCTCCCTCATTTTTAAAGGACAGTTTTGCTGGATATAGAATTCTTGTTTGACAGTTTTATGACTTTTAGGGCTTTAAATATGTCACTCCATTGCCTTGGTCTCCACAGTTTCTGATGGAACTTTGTTATTCATCATATTGGGGATTCCTGTACAAAATCGGTCACTGAACTTGAACCTGTAAATTCATCTTTCAGCAAATTTGATCTTTGTAGCTATTATTTTGTCACTTAAAAACATTTTTCATATACCATTCCTTCATCTCCTTGTGGGCCATTAATTTCACGTGTGTTCAATTGCTTTGGCATTGTATTTCGGGTCTGTGATGCTTGTTTAATTTTTCAAAACTATCTTTTTTTCATTCTGTGTGTTTCATTTTGGATTGTTTCCATTGCTCCATTTCAAGATCATTGATCTTCTTCATCTGTATTATCTAATTTGCAGTAAATCCTATCTGATATGCGTAGGGCTTTTTTCATTTCTGATATTGTATATGTTATCTTCCGTGGTTCTGTTAGATTATTTTTATAATTCCTGTTGTTCTCCTCATCTTTTTTATATTTCCCTTTAGATCTCTGATATATCTTAAACATATTCATAAGAGTTCTAATATTGCTTATAAGGTCCCTGGTCTGCTAATTTCATCATCTCTGTCATTTATGAGACTATTTCTGTTCATGGACTTCTTATAATGCATCATATTTTTCTGCTTCTTTGCTTACTGTAATTTTTAGATACTGTGAATTTTACATCGTTGAGTGTTGAGTATTGCTGTAATCCGTTAATGACTACACCATTATAATAAGAAGTCTGTCATCACTTTTATTGTTGTTCTCCTGAATGTAAGATATACTTTTCTTTGGGTGCTTTTAAGACCTGAGTGCTATGTTTACTTTTCAACAGTTTCACTATGATATACCTCAGAGTAGCCCTTGTATTCCTGCTGCACTATTTATAAAGAGACAAAAATTAGTAACAACTCAAATATCTAAAATTCTGAGAATGGTTAATTGTTCATTAACATAATGGAATGGCTTTGAATAAGTACGTAGCTTATGTTGGTCCAAGATAAAGTGTATATGAAATAATGTTTAGTAAAGATTGGAACAAACTATCATATGTAGTAAGATTTGAAAAATGAAAAATATGTACGAGAAACTTATAAACTTAGTAGTTATGTAAGTAGTGTGTTTCTTCCTCTGAAAATCTGTTTTTTTATAACAGCTTTTGAGATGTAATCACATACCATAAAATTCTCCCATGCAAAGTGTACATGTACTTAACATATACAATTTGAACAGTTCTGAGTATATTCTTAGAGTTGTGCAAACATCACAGTTTATTTTAGAAAAGTGTCAATACCCTAACCAGAAAACCCAAACCTATTAAGCAGCCACTTCCCATTTTCCCCAATGCCACCCAGTCCTCAGTAACCACTGATCAACTTTCTTTCTGTATGGTTTTGCCTCTTCTGCACATTCTATATAAATGGAATCATATAACATCTGGTGTTTTCTGATAGGCTTTTTTCACTTAGCATAATGTTTTCAAAGCTTATTCATGTTGTAGCATGTATTAATACTTTATTTCTTTTTGTCATTATATGCAATGTTATCAGTTTTTATTTTTTATAATATTTATTTATCTTTGAGAGAGAGAAACAGAGTGAGCAAGCAGAGAGAGATGGAGACAGAATCCAAAGCAGGTTTCAGGCTCTGAGCTGTCAGCACAGAGCCCAATGCAAGGCTCAAGAGGCTCAAACTCATAAACTGTGAGATCATGACCTGAGCTGAAGTCTGACCCTTAACCGACTGAGCCATCCAGGCAGACCAAGGTTATCAGTTTTAGATCATGATGAATAGTATAATAAATAGCTCCATACATAAAGCCTTTTAAGATAGATTCCCTAAAATGGAATTAGTACACCAAAGAAAATGAACCATTTTTCATGTTATATTTTTAATGTATTTATAGTTATATCTATATAGTTACATATACTATATACTATATATAAATCTATATTTATCTATATATTTCAAAAGACTACATAAATAATGTGAACTTACTTTAATTTCCTGAAAATGCAAATAAACATTAAAGAGAAAATCCTTTTGACCACTGCTCTCTCACACTCCACTCCTCACTCCTGGGCTTGTTCCTCTATTTTCTACTCCTAGAGGCAGCCATTATCCTGAGTTCGGTACATACCCTTCCAATTCATGTTTTAAAAATCTCTTCTGTCTCTGCATATGTACATATATATATAGACATGTTTTTTAAAGGCTTTTAATTTTATGTTATATGGAGATTAATAATTCCATGGTGATGCCTGCAATAAGAATCCCTATGTGCATTATTAAACAGAACAAAAACTAATTGTATCACTTCTAGCTTTTCCATCAATATTCATATCATATAAATAAACCATAGTGTAATGGGAGATCTGAATCCCAATAATGGACTCTAATAGCCATCCTAATAATTCATTCCATGCCCTGAAGATAATACCATATTGTATTTCAGGAGGCTATTTTAATTCCAAGGAAGGTAAACAGGATTGATTTCAAGGGGCTTCAGATTCAGCTTGGGACCAAAGCACTCAATTTGATTATAGATTTGATAATTAATCAACTCATTCTTAAACTCCAAAAGTGATACCTAATTACTGTATAATTGGACTAGATGATTAAATCAGCCATTAAAATAATGGAACTTTGTGAACTAACGCAAATATTTAATAGGCAGAGTGCTGATATTTGGTTGAATTATTTCTTAGCTTTGGAGGAGGCCTCTGGGCATTGCCCAGCACTCGGGGGTGACTGATCAGGTTTACCAGGTTTCCTGGCTGCCTTACAAAAGCCAGGTGGTCACAGTTTGTTGCCCAAATCTCTTTATTTTTTTTCTGGAAAGAAATGATTTCTCTATACAAAGTACTTGGTGGCAGCATATATCATTCATATGTTCTTGTAGTTGAATCTGAGTTGTCTCATGTTTCCTGGGATTAAAAAATTTTTTTTTAAAGTTTATATATTCTCCAGCGAGAGAGAGACAGAGCATGCGTGGGAGAGGGGCAGAGAGGGAGGGAGACACAGAATCTGAAGCAGGCTCCAGGCTCTGAGCTGTCAGCGCAGAGCCCTCCTGACGTGGGGCTGGAACTCACAAACTCCAGATTATGACCTGGGCCAAAGTCGAGGCTTAACAGACTGAGCCACCCAGGGATTCCACTCCCGCCCGCTCCCCCTCCTGCCCCCAGGACTTTAAATTCTGAAGATTTAAAATATAACCTCAGGTAATCATAGGGCAAAGGCCCTGTGGTTAATCTAATCTCTTGCAGATTTTCATGACAGTTGATCTGCAACTTTTTTCAACTATCCCATGAAAAAGTAGGGAAGGCATTGGATAAGAAGACCCCATACCAAAATTATCTTTAAATTTTCAAAATTCCAATTCACTCTAATTTAAAAATACTGTGCTGCCCTCATATTTTATTCTGCTACTAACTTATCATCCTAAAACATATCAGCTTTTTAAAAGAAGAGAAAGCAGAGCTATCATTTTTTTACCCCAAAGTTTGAGTTAGAATTTAGTAGGAGTATCAGGAAGATACTCGTTATTTTCCAGTTCTCCTCCCCCACCTATCATGGAGAGACCTGCTGGGTAAATGGAGTTGGCCATTTGCAGGTGAGTATTGAGCAGAAGCACTATGTTGGTGCCGTAACCGCAATAGGAGTTTTGAGTTAGAAACACCAGACGTAAAGTGAGTCTAATTTATTTTGGATGTTTAATCATGAATGTAAAAGAACTGTGCCTCTTTTAGCTAAGAATTAGCCCCCACAACCCCTTTTTCCTGACCTGTAAATTAAAAGAAAGGAAGAAGGAAGGAAGGAAGGAAGGAAGGAAGGAAGGAAGGAAGGAAGGAAGGAAGGAAGGAAGGAAGGAAGGAAGGAAGGAAGGAAAGAATCAGTGTAGGTCAAATTCTAGATTTGGTGTTTTGTGTCTTCCTGGAGAGTAGATATTGGTTATTATTCCCATTCTGCAGATGAGGTTCAAAGAGGTCAGAAGATTTTGACCAAAGATCAACTAGCAAAATGGGGTTTGGAGAGAGTCATTGTGAAATCTGACAAGCCTGCCACACCTCTTCTGGCCAGGGTCTAAGCCAGAGCCGGGTTTAAACAGTGCAGAGAGCAGTGACGTTGGACAGATGCCAGGCTTCACTCTGCCAGCTCTGAGGCCCGGCGGCTGTGTGGCCTCCGCCATTCGGACGGCAGTGGCAGCCTCCCTAAGCGCACGGTCCTGTCACCGCAGAGCAGATGCTGGGCGAGGCCCTGCGGTCCACGTGCTGCAGGGCCCACGTTCCGACCACCCCCCAAACCTGGCGCGGCTGGGGGAAGCCGCTTGGGCCGTGGTCACTGGCAACGGACGACTATGCCCTTTGCTTCGGAGGCGTTCCTTTACCGGGCCGGCCGGTTTCAGTCCCTGCCTGTTTTTCAAGGTGCAAAACCTGCACACTGAGCCTGCCCCTGCGGGCACCTGATTTCCCACACCGGCCCCAGACTCCACTGGGTGAGAACGGAGTTGAAGCCTGGGGTGCTTTACTGGCCCCCAGGCCCCGCTCTCCCTCGGTGGCTCGCGGGGGGCAGCCAGCGGCAGCGTTCAAAGTGCTGTCTCCAGGGACGCCGCAGTCCCAAGGCCGGTTTGGCCCCCACTGCGCGTCGGGGTGTCCGGGGACTTGGGGCTGGAGGAAGGGTGTCCGGGATTTGGGGGCGGACGAGGACCCGCGGGTCCCACGCCCCGCCGACTGCGCATCCTGCGGCGCAGACCTTCGCGGGAGAGGGCGAGGCGCAGCGGTCGCCGAAGGCTTGGCACGGGCTGTGGCCCCGCGCGGCCGCGGCTCCCTCCGCCGCCCCACCTCTTGCCCGCCGCTTCCCCCCCCACCCCGCCCCATCCCACCGCCCGCAGGTGCAACCGCGGCGGCCGCGGAGTAGGTGCGTGGGGATGATCTCACTAGCGCGCTCGGCGCCAGGAGGAGGAGGAGCGGGAGCAGACCCAACTTCCGGGTAGTGCAGCCGCACGCCACCGGCATCTTGCTTTTCCTCCCCCTCCCCCCGCTGCACCCCTCGCCTCTCCTTTCCTTTATTCCCGGCCCCACCTGCCAAAATGAACAGCTCGGACGAGGAGAAGCAGCTGCAGCTCATCAGCAGCCTGAAGGAGCAAGGTAGGCGGGCGCGCGGCCGCCAGGTGCGGGCAGGCGCGGCCCGTGGGCGGGGACGGCTCCCGGGCGCGGGGTCTGGGCTGCGGCGAGCTGGGTGGGCGGTGTCGCGGCCGCCGCGCTCACCCCGCAGCCCCGTCACCCGGGCGGGGGCGTCCTGCGCGCCCCGCGCGCCTAGGGGAGCCGGGGGCCGAGGGTCAAGTGCGCGTGTCGGGCCCTGCAGTGCGGGCGGCGCTCCCCGGCCATCCGCGGTGGGGGGAAGGGGCCGGGATTTGGGGCGGACGAGGACCCGCGGCACCACCTCACCCGCGGGAGAAGCGGGCGGGCTAGACGTCTCGGGAGGGGACGGTGTGGGCAGCCCCGCCGCGCCCCGCTCGCCAGCCCCGGCCCCACCCTTGCACACTGGCGCGGGGAGGCCTGCAGCGCCGCCGCTCGCAGCCTGCCCTGCTTTTCAGTCCGCTTCGGGCTAGTTCCTCTTTCCTTCCCCAGCCACAATTCCAGGCCCCGATGTGTTTGACCACTTACCATTTTTAGCAGCTTATTAGTCAGTGAGCCAACACCCTGCCAGTGTTGGGCTTCCGGATTTAAGACTTGGCCCCGGGCATCAGGAGAGCCAGGCAGGCCGTGTGCATGCGTTTCCACACTTCCCCGCGCCCTGGAGATTACCTCCCCCTCAAGAAGGGTTCCAATCAATCATCTTCACCTCTTCCCGCACTCCTCCACAAAGCCAAAGTAGCGATCAAGTGTGCGTTCAACGCTCTTTACATTTAAAATCACTGTTATTTCCCTGCCCAAAGGTGGCCTGAGAATGTGGGTCAGGAGAGCGAGGAACCGCACAGATTTAGGAAGTAACAATGTGTAGGAACTTGTGCTTTTCTGAATCACTTGGTGACACGGCCACGTAGTGGAAGGGGCCCTGCCCGGGGGCCGAGCCTGGTGTTCACTCTCAGCTCTTTGACTTCTGTTGGCTCAGCTCACCAAGGCTTGCGGCGATGGTGCCTTACCTGACTAAAGGCACGGGCTAAACCAGACGGTTTTTTTGGGCCCTGCCCAGGTCCATGCACCTGTTGCTCCTTGAAACTGCAAGCATACCATTCGCAAGGGTATGTGGACCCCTCTGGAGTTCACACTCCTGGAAACAAATCTCAGCACAGCTGTTTACCAGTCCTGTGATCCTGGGAAATTATTACCACCCTGAAGTGGACAGAGCCCGTTTCCTTTGTTGTATCTAGCATCTAGAAAGTGTTGGGTAAATATTAATGGCTTTTCCCAGTACTTTGAACTCCTATCCTAGAGTAGGTCATAAAGTCACAAGCATCAGTGAATTCAGTGGGTGGGCAAACTGCCCTTATCTGACATTTCTCAAGTGTTGAGGGGCTGGATTCTGTTAGTGTTTTATCTCTAATAGCACTCTTTCCCGTTCCTCCCCCCCCCAGCATAACATAGAGACTCTTATTTGGTGTTCTAGATGGTTGGAGCTTTCATCATTGGTAATACCTGTCAGTTGGATATCAGAGTTCTGGATGGATGGTTGGTTTTCAAATAATGATGCAATAAAAATCTTCACCTCTTTCTATTCTGAGTATTATTTCAAGGGTAGATTAACAATGCAGAGAATGCACACGTTGTTTATAGTTGATTTGGGAATACATTCTCTGTCTCTGTTGGATTTGAGAGCTGAGGAAAAGGGAGGATTCTTAAGTTTTTGGCTCTTTCTCAGATACTGGAAAGCAAATCCATGGTTTGGTATTTTTAGAGGATGTAGTTCCTTGATGATGGGCGTATCAGAGGCAGAACAGTGAGACTTGAAATTTGTCTTAGAAGGTGCACTTTTTTTTAGGATTGAGTCTGGCTACACGGGTGTTGGGATTTTTTCAGCCCATCTCAAAACCAGAGCATTTATTTGTCATTGGATCATAGACTGTGATAACAATTGACTTATTTCAAGGGCATTTAACTGGTATTTGACCCATGAAACTGGGAAGATAGGAATTTGAGGTGGAAAAACAGGCAACTAGGTGTTTGGGCTCTTACCTGTAAGATCATTAATTTTGTAAGCTGATGGTATGTTTGATTTATTTTTGAAGATAGACTATATATATATATATATATATATTTTACTACCTGTTAACATTGTGAATAATTCCACTACTCCTACTTAATGAGGACAAGAAGAACCATTATTAATGCACACTGTAGTTTCCTTTTTCAACCCCATGTAAACATATTCATTTATCCCTTTAACAAATACTTACCAAGTACCTACCATGAATGAGGCCCAAGAGGTAGGCCCTGGAGGTAGATAGTGAACCAAACAGATAGTCCTTGCTGTCCACCAGGTTTACTGTCTAGTAGATAATCAAGAATCAAATAACCACACAAATCTGTACAACTACACATTTTTTTTTTTTTAGGATAGATTCTTAGAAAGGGAATTGTGGGATCTGAGGGCAAGTAGACGAAAGGTTGTTTTTTTTTTTTTTAATGTTTATTTATTTATTTTTGACAGAGAGAGGGAGACAGATTGTGAGTGGAGGAGGGGCAGAGAGAGAGGGAGGCACAGAATCCGAAGCAGACCCCAGGCTCCGAGCTGTCAGCACAGAGCCCGATGCGGGGCTCGAACCCACGAACGGTGAGATCATGACCTGAGCAGAAGTTGGACCCTCAACCAACTGAGCCCCCTGAGTGCCCCATGGTAAACATAAAGTTTTGCGAGGCTTCATCAAGGTGCCTCCGAAAACGGTTGTACCAGTTCGCATTCCCCGCTAGCCGTGTCCATCCCCCCGAACATTTGTCAACGTTGATCAACAGCAGTCTTGACTGATTTTGACGGTCTGACGAGTTTCTCAATTTTTGATGAGCAAAGATGAACAAAGACTGTACCGTCAGAAAAATTAAGTGATGTTGTCAGTGAGGTTTGAACTCTTTCTACATGTTTATTGGTTTCCTCATCTCATTTCTTCCTTAGTGAATTTTTAGTCAAAAATTTGAACCCGGTCCCCAGGAGGGTGTTCAGAAAGAAGATTCCTATCTACTCTGAATGGCAGAACTGACAGCAGCCCTCCCTAATGTGAAGCCTTCACTGGTGTGGAGAATAAGGTTGCTTCTGACAAAAGTTGTGAAATGTAATGACGGAGTCTGTCATAATATGAACAATCTCTAATTTATACTTACCATTCCCTAGGCTCTGTGTCTTATAAATCACACCCACTTCTGAATTACTTCAAAACATGGTATGTTCCCTCCTAGTGAATGGTATAATTAGCTATATTATGTCTTTCTAGAAAGTTATATTATGTCCCTTAAAAAAAATTAGCCAGTGTGTGATTGCTTATGTTCAAGCAGATGTTGAGGTAATGAGGGAATTCTCTTTTTGTCCTTTCTGGAGCTTTATTTTATTGGACTGATTGACATCTTTAATGCACTGACAAATGGCAACTCGGAATACTATTTCCGATGCATACTTCTTAGCTACTAAAGTGGACATTTCCCTTACAAAACAGCGTACGATTTGCTCCCCCTCCAGAATTCTGCTGGGAAATGATCGACTTAGCTCAGCATTTGTTTAAGGTACATGATTTTCTCTGTAATTTATTCATCCCCCGTGCGTTGAATATTCATAGCCAGGCACTGTGCTAGGCATCAGAGAGCGAGAGATGAATAAAACCTTGTCCCCGCTGGTGAGGAGGTCCCAGCTTAGAGATGATGGCAGCCTTGTGAATTCCAGGAAGAGGGTCTGGTTGGCGTGGTTTGGGTCATGGGTTTGAGTCCTTTGGGGCAGGGCGGAGCAGGGCACCTTGATTGGCAGCCCCCACGAAGGCCAGTGGATTGGAGTGGTAGTCCAAATAAGAATGGTGTGCTGCTACCAGAAAGGGGGGTGTTTTGCAGGCTGGGCAGACACAGACAACAGACGGCCACTAAACTGGTCAGTGTAGTAGCCACGCTCTTTGGAACTCGCTGAGGAAGTTTTGGAGGGTGTGATGACCACCCAACAGTTAACGATGTTACAACATGGGACCCAAACCTCACCAAGCAAACTGAAAACACTATCCTATGGTAAGATAATAGGCTTTAAATAAAGCAAGGTAACATACATTTCATCTTTAGAGGTAATTCCCATTTTCCCCAAGACTATAGTGATGGTGCTGAAGGTTCCCATGGAAATTTAGCCAGGCTTAGTCTTAGAGCTCAGTTGGTCATTAAAGAGGCTCCCAGCGTCGCGTTGACTTCTAGGCCAGAAAGTAGCTAGAGCATTATTTCAAAAAAAGGGGCCAAAACGATTGCCTACCGCCAGGACCATATCAGTCAGGAATAGCTGAAGCATTGTCAGTTTTGGGTACATACAAAGTCAGTCAGTAGAAAGCGGTTTGGGATTAAATGGTTGCTATGGTAGCAAGTGCAAACTTGGCTTCACGTCACCATTTTTCCAAGTGTGGTCCAGGGGCCACCGGTCTTTGAATAATCGGGGTACATATGCCCTTTCTTACTTATTTATGAAAAGACTGGTCAGTTCATTTTTCTTCATCTGGGTGTATCTTTGTAAAATCAACACTTAGGATGCTTTGCTTTCACAACAAAATATAATGTAGATTGAGAAAAGTGTACGAAATACGAATGAGCATCTCAGTGAAAAAGAAAAGTGTCTAACAACACTTAGAACGTTTCCAGAAATCCCTTCGTAACCTTCCAGTCATTTTCACTTGCCTTTCCCCGATGCTATTTTGTGTCACCAAAGGTAAGTTTTGCCAATTTCTGAAGATGAGCTAAATGAAATCATACAGGATACGTTATTTGCTCTTCTTAGACTCATTCCTTGTGGGATTTATCAGCATCACGTGTAGTTGTAGTTTGTTTATTTGCATTGCTGAATAGTATTCCACCGTATGAATGCACCAAACAAAGGTTTTTAAGCAAATATACCATAGATCCGAAGTCAGCGGACTTTTTGTGTAAATGGCCGGATAGTAAGTATTTTAGGCTTTGGGGGACATTTGGTGTTGGGTGTAAACACTAAAAATGCAGTTTCCCCCTAAAGTTTGTAAACTACCATGTCAGTGGCACCAAATGGGTAGCCCTCCACGAGATGGACACTCATCATGGGCTGAAGAATTATGTCTTCTGGTCAGAACTTCACTGTTCATGTAACATGCCTACTGGGTCGTTCAATTTTACTTTTGTTTTAAATTGAATTTAAAAATAAACATCTGCTTATTGCCGGTGGGGGGGGGAGTTAAGCATATAATGTGGAAAGTACAATAAGTTCTTCCCCTGATTCATTGTTTCTTAATCTTTATTTCATTCTACTCTCCTGAGGAGTCTTGTAAGATACTCCCAACTATTTTTACCCCAGCTGTTCTTCTCTCCATGAAATTTTTAATACCATGGATATACTGTACATCTTTTAATGTGCTGTCATCCTTCGGAGGCTGCAGACCATTGTAATACCTAAGGTTGTGTTCCACTTTGAGGGCAGCATAGTCCCATTGGCCATGCGTGCTCTCACCCCCTTTCCATTCCTCAGAGTTACACTGTTAACTTTTTGTCCTTTACCTCTCCAAAATCGTGCAATTGAACACACATATGTAGTTATCACTTAATATGTATTATGGAATACCTATCAGTACTTATAGAATGGAATCTTTAAAAATTGATTTGGATAGTGTTGCATGCTACGATTTCCTCCAAGGTAGTTGATGTACTCTCAGTGGACATCTCTATGCTTCTTTGTCTTTGCTATTAAAGATAATGCTTTGGGCAGTAGATAGTAGACATCGGTTTGGATTCATGTTTTCATCTAAGTAGAGGTGATACATATAGAAATATTTATAGGTAAGTATATGTCTCTAGAGTGAGAAACTCACAGCCAAGAGGTGACAACTGAATGTAACATGGAACCTGAGCGGAATCCTGGAAGAAAAACAGAACATTAGGTCAAAACTAGGGAAATATGAATGAGGTATGGACTTTAGTTCATAATGTGTCAGTATTGGTCCACTGATGGTAATAAAGGCACCATGCTAATGTAAGGTGTTAATAACAGGAGAAACTGAGTGTGGGCATATGGGAGCTCTCGGTACCATCTTTGCAATTTTGCTGTAAATCTAAAGCTTAAAATAAAGGCGCTGCTTACATTCTTGTACACCTGTATCTGTAAGTGCAGCTGTGGGAAAAGTTTTCAAAGGTGGATCCAAGAAGTAGGCATATTTTCAACTTCCTCATGCTGTAGATTTTATTCTCTTTGACAACAGCGTTTGCCTTTAAAATACAGAAGGAACACGGCTTTCATTCTTGTCTGCTTACCATGCTGGTAAGCATTTTAAATATTAAAGCATGAGTTCTGAAATTTTTGTATGGTACAATGAACAGTAATATATTAGGATCCTTTCAGTGCCTTGATTCTATCTCAAATCCAGTATGGCATAAATCAGTAGGGCTCTGTTTTATATATATTTAAAAGCTATATGTATGTACATATATACATATAGATATATATACATACATACATATATATATATATAATTTCTATGTATTAGCTTTACTGAAAACCTTAGCAGAAAGTACAGAGAATTTCCACATAGCCCCTCACCTTCCTGCACTCATAGTTTTGTTATTACCACTTTGAGTTAGTGTGGTGTATTTCCTAAAACTGAGGAGCCGTATTGATACAGTATTATTAACTGGAGCCCATAGTTTACATCAGGGTTCATTCTTTATGTTACATATCCTGTGGGTTTTGACAGATGTATGACATGTACCCACCATTCCACTGTCACACAGAAGGGTCTCACTGCTCCAGACATTCCGTGTGCTGCTCGTTCATCGCGCCTTCCTTGCCCCCGAACTCTTTTCACTGGCTCCATAGTTCGGCTTTATTCAGAATGTCATCGAGTTGGAATCACACAGTGTGTGGATTTTTATATTGACTTCTTTCACTTGGCAATATGCATGTTACCGTGGTTCCCCTATGTCTTTTTGTGACTCGGTATCTCTTTTTATCACTGAATGATACTTGTATAGGTGTCCCATAGTTTGGTTAGCCCTTCCCTTGTTGATGTACTTGGTAGTTGCTTCCAAGTGGTGGCACTTAGGAAGAACTCTGCTATTAATACTCATGGGGGTAGGGAATGGGGGAGGGGAAGCCTGCTATGGCCCTGTGATAAGGTCCCAGTGCCTTGGTGAGCCTGTGCCCTCAGGCTGTGGCTTTCACTTGTGCCTCTCAGCTTTGTTTCTCCTTTAGATAAGGCAGGCAGGCTAGAGGGGGCTGGAGTTGGCTCCTGTCTTCCTGAGGAAAGAATTTTCCTGAGGGCAGGCCTTGCTGAGAAGAATAGAGGCTCTGGGCAGATTCCCACAGGGCTCCCTCCCCCCGCCGCCTGAAGCAGTTGGGAGACCTCCTCTGATGTTTACTGGGAGGACAGGACCTGGGAGCACCCCTGGAGGCAAAACTGGCACCGGCCCACCCCCTGGAGTTTTCAGCTGTCCGACTTGTTAGGAGTGAGCCTTCCGCAGCTTGCCCTCCGGCCGCTCAGGGTTCCGGTCATGGCGCTGGTTGGTGACAGGCGCCCTGTCCCTCAGCTGCTGCTCCTGGGAGCTGTGCTTGTCCCTTGTCTTGCCCATCTCTCTACTCCGAGGAATAGCAGTTTGCCCTGGGACCTCCGTTCTCTGACGGACCTACGACGAGTTTTGGTTTGTGGAGCCTTTGTGTTGCCGCGAGGACAGGAGTGTGGACGGCGAAGCTCGCCACCAGACGGGAAACCAGACTTCCGTCTGTATTTTAAACCTGCTCAGTTTCCTTCTTTTCTCCTGGTTAATTTGAAGTCATTACTGTAGTTCGTCGAGAGTACTTCTTAAGCATCACGAATTCATTAACACTGAGCCGTGGTGTTCTACCGAGTAATGCAGCCGTTTCGGGTTTGCCATATTTCCTTTTCAGATGGCAAATCTGTCATCGTTGGTTTTTGATCGGGTTTTCCACCAGTGTTTGCTCTGGCTGGTCTAGTGCTCTAATTAACAAGGGAGGTATAATGACTCCTCTTTCTACTCTGGCTCTAAGAGAGGACCCATTGGCATGTGTGCAGAAGGGAATAATGTCCTAATTGAACATTATCTCTTACGACTCATCTCCTCGTTCCCCATTAGTAAGAGGTGTTTCAAGGCTCCTTGAGTCTCAAAGATGCCGACTTAATGGATGGAGAATCTACATTAGAAGATCTTATGAGGCAGTGTTTTTCTGGTTGTATTTGATGGCTATTTAAAGCTTCACTTTTATTAAGTATCTTGTTGTAACATGTGGTACAAGAGACCCTTTTAATATGGGGAGGCGAGTATGTGCTCTTTCACAAGTTGTTCATGTGAAGATCTGGTTCCATTCTTCCTCTTTCCTTAATTTAACACACGTTTATCAAGTGCCTGCTGTAATGTCAGACGTTGTGCTAGATGTGGGGATCTGTATGCATAAAGACAGAGTCCTCACCTTAGGAGATTATTTCTGGTCTAGTGTTTTAACACATTGCTCACAGTAATGCTCAGTCATGTTCTATACATGAACGACTTTGGACACCAGTAGACTGGTCCTGCCTCCAGTATTTTCACTGTGGGATTTGACTTCTTTGTGCATTTGTATCTTTATTTTAATTTTTAATTTTTTAAAGTTTATTTGTGTATTGAGAGAGAGAGAGAGAATCCCGAGCAAACTCCATGCTCAAACTCATGAAAAGTGAGATCATGACCTGAACCTAAATCAATAGTCAGATGTTTAACCAGCTGAGCCACCCAGGTGTCCAGTGTATCTTCATTTTTAAAATGGGGCCGTTTGGGGCACCTGGATGGCTCAGTCGGTTAAGCGTCCAACTTCGGCTCGGGTCATGATCTTGTGGTTTGTGGGTTCGAGCCCCGCTTCAGATTCTGTGTCTCCCTCTCTCTCTGACCCTCCCCAGCTTGTGCTCTCTTTCTCTCTGCCTCAAAAATAAATAAACGTTAAATAGATAAAATAAATAAATAAATAAAATGGGGCCATTAGAGGCGCCTGGATGGCTCAGTTGGTTAAGTGTCTGGCTTTGGCTTGAGTCATGATCTTGTGGTTCGTTAGTTTGAGCCCTCCATCGGGCTCTCTGCTGTCAGCACAGAGCCCTCTTTGGATCCCCTGACTCCCTCTCTCTCTCTGCCCTTCCCCTGCTTGTGCTCTCACTTGCTCTCTCTCTCTCAAATAAGTAAGTAAACATTTAAAAAATGGGGACTTTGGCATTTGGCTTAATTGCTCCATACCCCAGGCTTCTGTGAGCCAGCCATTCAGTCAACGTAGGTACCAACTCTGCTTCATAGTCTGTTGGGTGTGAGGTCTATAATAATGAATCGAATGGGAGAGAAGAAAACAGACTTATGTTCAGATAATTTATAATGTTATATATAGATGCTCTAATAGAGATATATGGACAGTGTACTCTGGTAGTACATTAGAAATACAGATGTTGATTTTCGTCTTAGATACGTGGGGAGAGCTTCTTACAGGAAATGACAGTTGAATTGCACTGTCAAGGAGGACATAGGGAAGATAAGGTGGCGAAGACATTGCAGGCAAAGGAAACCTGTTTATAGAGACATCTGGGTATGAAAGATCTTACAGGGGCCACGGAGGCATTGGGACTTTGGGTGTGATGGATTGAGTGGTGGTCTCTAAGACTGAATGGCAGGAGTGGGGATGGGTGTCCCAGGTTGTAAAGCTAATGTCGTTGTGTGCTTTTAAACCCAAGAATGATGTAACCAGATTGCTTTGTTACTGTGCTAACTACTTTGTGAAGAATGAACTTGGGATAGAGGAAAGCTAGAGGCTACCTGAGAGGGTTTTACCATTATTGAGGACTAGAATTAGGGGAGACCTACTATAGAGGATGGACAGATTGGAGAGACTTTGTAAGAGATGGGAGCATTTTGATGACCTGTTGGAAGGTGGGAGAAAGAGAAGAATCAAGGATGATTCTGAGGTATTAGCTTGAAGACCAGGCAGATGATGATCCCATCAGGGAGGAGATTTTGGTGAAAGGGAGTTTGATGAGTTCACTTTCTAGCATATAGAGTTTGAGGTGCTTGTAGGGTTATCTAGACTGAGACGCCCAGTATAGTACTGTCTAGTAGAACTTCCTCCTGGGATGGATGTTCTGTGTCTGCTGTCTAGTGTGGTAGCCACTACCCACATGTAGCTGTTGAGCACTTGAAATATGGCAAGTGTAACCAAAGAACTGAATTTTAATTATTTAATTTTAATTAGTTTACCTGTAAGCAGCCACATGTAGCTAGTGACTCCATACTTGACAGTATAGGTCTAGAAGGTCTTGGTTAGAAGTACTTGTCTGGTGCTTATACTTGAGCTAAGGTGATGAATCTGCCTGGAACTCAGAGGTTTCCAGGAACACAGGGCTCTTCGTTCTAAAACTTGGAAAGTCCCAGGCAAACCATGATTGTTATCCACCCTCGCCAGACGTGGCCTTGGCCTATAGTTATGAACTTGAAGCGTCGTGCTTCTGAAACAACTAAGTCTATTCATCAGCTTTCTGGGCTGGCTGTATCATGATTTGCAGCTTGGAAAGAAAACTCCCTTTCTTGGCATCAGGGAGTTGAGAAATAGAAAACCAGCATGAATCTTGAAACACGTGCTCTGCCTGATATTCTCCTCGTTTTCTCCACATCCCCCTTTTTTGTTCCATTCCATACTCTTAGGTAGCGATTCCCCTCCCTGGCTGCACATTAGAATCACCTGGGGTGCTCACTTCTAAAACAAATATGGTGCCCAAGGTCCAACCTAAACCAGTTAAATTAGAATCTTGGGTTGGGGTGGGTGGAGAGGGGGTAGGCGGCTGTATGATTTAAAAGCTCTGCAGGTGATCATAATGTGAAGCCCGGATTGAAAAGTCCAGCTCCCAGCCATGCTTCCACCACTTTGACACCTTCCTTTTTTTTCTTTAAAAAAACAAAACAAAACAAAACCAAACCAAACTACAGCACAGTACCATTGATCATTATCCCCCTTTCTCCTCCTTTTATCTGGCAGAGGGTAGTAGTACTGGGGTTTTGGGATTCAATGTCCTTTGCTATATCAGTCACAGTAACCATGGCTAACATGTAATGAACATGTAATATGCCCAAGGTAGTCTTACATCTTACATGTTAACTCTCAATCACAACACCGTGAGAAAGATGAATGATGATGATTCTTATTCTTCAGACGAGGGATCTGAGATTCAGAGAGAGTCATCAACTAGACCATTGTCCCTCGGCTATACTTCTTAATTACTGTTATATGACCTCATAGTTCAGTGAAATAAACTGTACGTGTAAACCCAAGAGATGAAGTCTTCCTAAGCCACGGGTAGCTTTTATATGACAGGGTCATATTCATTTTTACTTTTGTATTGGTTACTTCAAGATTTGGAAGAGCTATATCACCAAATCACTTGAGCTGTGCGACTCATTTAAAAAAAATTTCCCAACCAGGGAGCCAGTTCTGAAACAAAGAGAAGGCTTTCTCTGTGACCCTTCAACATTGCCAAAAAAGAAGTAACTGAATAATATAGGTCACTTCAATTTTTGCCAGTTTCGCTGAGGTTAGGGTTGGTTACATGTGTTTTCACTCTGGGGTTTGTGTGTGTATGTACATCTTATTTAGGGCAGTGAGCTTGGTTTTTTGTCTGCAGGGAAATAAAAATATAAGTAAATGGTTTTCTCTCCATTTATCCCCTATCCCCCAGAAGCCCCCTTCCCATTGCCAAGTGGTTGAATTCTTCCTGTACTTTTCCTCTCCATTCCCTTTACTTGGCTTTACCTTTTTAAGTTGCACATGGTCACACGAAAGCATATTTCTGTGGTTTCCATTAAGGCATGATAGGTGAAGGGTTCTTAATTAATGCGTTTCATGAAGACCCTGTGGTTGGGAGTCTGTGGTGTTTCATCTGCTTTCTGTTGGTAATATAATGGAAGAAAAGTATCAGTATTTTTTAAAAGCTTCAAAGCTGTTATCTAATGTTTTAAATAGAACAAAATTTTCTCAGTGTCAATATGAGATCACGGTTTTACAAGCCTTTATTGTTTGTTTGTACCTCTATAAAGTAGGTCGTCAAGAAAAGAGTGGTAAATCAGTTTTGATTTTGCAACTTCATCTGCAGGTACTTTTAAATGTCAAGTAAACCAAAGTCTCTCAATAAATATATATTTTTTGAAAGAATAGATATAGTTATAAGATTTGGGACCACAACCATAGACTACCCAGTGCATAAGTGCATATTTTTACAATCTCTTAGTTTTGTTTCTTTCTGTTAAAAAAAGGGAGGGGGCGGTCATCTTATTGATTTTTTATACCCAAGGACAACTTTATCAGTACCCATTGGTTGGGAGCTGGTGTACACAGGACTTCATTCTCATCTTTTCTGTTGAAAATGTAATTTTTTTTTAAAAGGGCTATTATCTTTACTTGTATCCATTCATCTCTTTTATGGGCTAATTTTCAAGGATTCATTTTGGCTTCAATAAAATTGTCCATTAATTCTTATTTAGAGGGTCCTGGAGTGCCACTGAAACTTCTGGGCATTGGTGGTGTAATCCCATAAACATTTGCTCATTTGGTTGGATGTTAAGGTTGTGGTCCTGTTATTGCCATAGCTATTCTAAACCCTTTGGATCACTGACGGAGGACACAAAGGGTGTACTTCACCATGTGAATTGTGTGTTTTTTGAGGTGTTCTCTTCTCCAGGGGTTAGAAGCCTACACTCCTGGCATTAATGACCAAATTATCTGGGATGCTCTTGAAACCACTGGTTTCAGATTATTTTTTTCTCTCTTTGGGCGATTCATGGAAATAAGAAACTCAGTCCTTTAAGAAAAAAAAAACAAAACTGAGCTTTCTGTACATACCAATTAAATGTTTTTAAAGTAAAAGTATAAGAATGCAACCTGGGCACGCCCTGCCTCTGCGGTGCCAGTCAAGGCGCTGGTGGGGGAGCAGGAACCGGCTCCGGGAGGCCCACGTTATACATCTCGTTCCATCCTGAATCACGGGTCATGCTCTCCTCCCATCCTAAGCTGTGAACATCGTATTCTCAACTGCGAGGATATCTAAGAATGGTGCTTTGGCCAGAAGATGAATGTGGGTGGGGGTTCAGACTACTTTATTTTTCTGGCAGTAGAGGGTTTTCAGTAAGAGGCTGCTGTTTTCTCATAAAGTGGGAAGTGCCTCCAAATGGTTCACATATTTTTTCCAACTTCGTGAAATGAATCTGGCTGGTATCTGGTTGTGGCTTTCGAATCGATGATGTTTGCAGTGCCCGGAAATAGGTGCTCGTAGTTGAATGCTCCTGGTACACATCGTGTGCTCTGTGCATAAGGCAGGTGTGTGGGGCTGAACGGAATGTGTGAGCCTCCTTTATCTTCCAGAGGCTGACTTGAAAGCCTCTCTGACAGCACCACAGACTAACGGGTGGGAGGAGCTTCACGGAGCACCCACCTGTCTCCTTTAACGGGCCCAGGTGCCGAGCATCAAAGAGAAGTGATTTGTCCCAGATCACTTCTGGCTCTTCGGTCTCTCTGTGACCTGGGAAGATCTGAATTTTGTCCGGGTGGGCTCACACCTGCTGTGGTCTCTTTTTTTCTTACCCTTAAAGCAGAGACTCTACTGTAGCCTCTTCTCTACCCCGCCCCCACCCCGACCTAGTAAATAAGACAACAGTGGTTAGTTAGATCCAGGGTTTTCCTACGGGTAAACTTTTGATAGTGTTATAATGTTGCTTTCCTTTTTTCTTTTTTTTCTCCTTTCAGCGATAGGCGAATATGAAGACCTCAGAGCAGAGAACCAGAAAACAAAGGAGAAGGTTTGTACTTTACCCTTTCTTTCCTTTCTTCCATGTGTAAAAGCCTAGACGGCGCGGTGCATTGTTCTGCCACCAATTTCAGTTAAATGGGAATGAGAGGGTTTTTTTTTTTTTCTTTTTTCTTTTCTCCTGCATGTGTGGTTCAAGCTAATATCAACTCCAGGCTCCAGATGGTAAAGAATAGCAGGCCTGCTGCAGTGGGCGCTGCTCTGGGAGATTAGGCACACAGCTAAATGTGCCGCAAGGCACCAGGCCAAGCCGCTCGGGCCCACGAGAACTGTACTTCTTCCCTAACAATCGGATTTGGGATCTAGTGATGGAATTGAAAGGAAGGCATTTATCTTTGGGGTGCAGACAGAGTAGATTCTGGAGAGAATTCTTTGGCATTAGTCATT
Source organism: Hyaena hyaena (assembly GCF_003009895.1). NCBI lineage: Eukaryota > Metazoa > Chordata > Mammalia > Carnivora > Hyaenidae > Hyaena > Hyaena hyaena. Next base: position 842,552 of record NW_024080755.1, on the reverse strand, counting down.
GGTTGGGTAGCCTATCTCTCCTCAACCCTTTTTGTGCTTCCTCTAAGAATGTGAGTAATATCCTGGAAGTTGAAAATCACTCACTATGAAGATGGTAATGCCTGGTGAATAGCTTCAAGGGCTCTGGCAGCTTTATTTTGAAACTTAAATAATTGAATTCTACTTAATCTTTATAAACTGCTTACCCAAATGTCTCTGCACAGGCCCATGTCAGATTTGTGACTATTTGTTTGTATATCTTTTTTTTTTTTCACCCTGTGAATTTAGGGACAGGACCAAAGAGAGGTCTGCATTAAAAAAAAAAAAAAAAAGAAAGAAAAAAGGAGAGTGCTGAATTAAAATGAAAAGTAGGAGAGGGCAGAACTGTCCATTATTATTATTATTTTGTTAAAATTAAAATGTTTATTTTTAAGAGAGAGAGCGCAGGAGCAAGCAGGGGAGGGGCAGAGAGAGGGAGGGAGGGAAACATAGAAGCTAAAGCAGGCACCAGGCTCTGAGCTGTCACCACAGAGCTGGACACAGGGCTTGAACTCACAAACTGTAAGATCATGATCTAAGCCAAAGTCTAACGCTTAACCAACTGAGCCACCCTCACACCCTGATTATTTTTAGATAGAAACAAAAGTTGTGTTTAGAAGTTACTTTGACAGAACAAATATTTCAAAGCATAATATCTGTCGTGGAAAGTTCATAAAATCTGTTCTTGGTGGTTATTGAAGAAGATGGTCATCATGGCTGTTAATGAGACCTTGTCTTTAACATTTGAGAGTACGATTGGTGATGAAAATTGGCAGTGAGCCAAATGTTTGCAAAGCTTGTGGCCTATTTGAGGGTATTTATTGGGTTCTTAAGAATTGTATTTAAGTTTTTCACTCATACTAATTTGCTACCTGTATGATTGGTGGTATTAATACTATGAACTCTAGTGGATTTTTAGATCATTATTTTTCACCTAGTTTTAAGGCTCCTTTGCTCATTTGTAAATAAATCCTTGATGTTCTGTAACATCTTGAGTTTCTTCTCTTCCTTTCATCAGGCGATGTAGGGAATGGTAGATGGGGGTGACGAAAATCTCTGTGACACAAAGTGGTTGGTGCAGGAATCTCTAATGTGGTAAGAAAGTCCCAGAAAAAGAGTTTGACAAGATTCCTAATTCCATCACAGTAACCAGCCAAACTCGCAGATGTCCCGAGGATGCCACAGGTGGAGAGTTTGTGCTTTCATCCTGATTTCCTGAAACCCCACAGTTTTGGGGTGGAGCCAGTGGGCGATGCATAGGCCAGGTGGCTTGAACGTCTTTCCCCAAGAGACCCAACCATCTTCCAGCTGTGAGAGAAAGAGCCAAGGAGTTATCAGTCAGGCCTCTACTGCAGGCATTCCTGGCCCAGCGGGGGAAGAGCAAGACAGATTGGAAGGCTTAATGCAGGATAACTCTTTGACTTGACCTAGAAGATCTGAGGAGAGAAAGCAAACAAGTGTCTTCATGAGATGGAAGAGGAAGGCTAAAGAAGAAAATGAATAACATAAGAGGCAGAAGAGTACATTTTTTTCTTTTTTTCTTTTCCTCCTTTAATCCTTGCTTACATGTATGTAGACCTAGCATTGCCCTCCCCCCCCCCCCCATAGTAGATGTTCTGTAAACATCCATTGGTGGTGGTATTGATGGTTATTTCATGGAGAGCCACTTTCTGTGGTGAGGTTTTAAGTGAATGATCTGTTATACAAGTGGAATTATACATAAGATGTGTTTGGTAACAGAAAGATTATAAATTACTTTTGCCCATTAACTTTCTTTATTTTATTAAAAACATTCTTTTAATGTTTTTTAATTTTTGAATGAGAGAGAGACCGTGTGTGAGTGGCAGAGGGGCAGAGAAAGATGGAGACAGAATCCAAAGCAGACTCCCGGCTCTGAGCTGTCAGCACAGAGGCCTACGTGGGGCTCAAACTCTGAAACTGTGCCATCATTACCTGGGCCAGAGTCAGATGCTTAACTGACTGAGCCACCCAGGCGCCCCCGCCCATTAACTATTTCCATGTTTCTCTGCACACAGTGTAGCCTAATACTTTTGTAACGTCTGTGTGCATTATTGACCTTCTTCTGTTCTAATAGTTTAAAAATAACTATTAACAGAAACAGGAAGAAAAGAAATGGAAGCAATATGGAACACTGTGGTTGTGGGTAAAACAACACAGAGTGGTTTTAAGCTCACCGGATTCTGTTTATCTTCTGTTAAAAGACTAACAGGTTTATTATTGAAATTTTTTTTCCAAAAAAGCGGGGCTGTATTACAAAGGAGGGAAGCATATAATAAAAGCCTTTTATGCGGTGTAGAATGAGTAAAAGCAGCTTTAGTTCTGGCGCTGGTAAATGGAGACCACCATTTTCTCTGGCAAAGCCCATTCTTGTGCCTGCTGAGTGGGCTTTGTCCCGTCGATGTCTGCAGATACACATCACCATCCTTACCTAGCAGCCCCAGAGCAGAGTTTAAAATTAGTCAAGGAGAGGAAATCAAGGTAAAACTCCTTTTGCCATATTTAATTCGATCGGGGGGAATGGGGGGAATTTTGTGCAAGTGGAAAGGGAGCACAAGAAAAACATTGCACGTTGTTTCTCCCTTCTTCCTGTCCACAGCACATCTGTCTTTGTTTCTAGGTCATGAACCTTATCAATGAGAAGAGAGAGTGGGTGTGATTTCTTTGGGTAAGATATTTTTATGCCCTGTTTGGAGTCTCCTCTAAGAGACTCCTGTCTCTTCAGAGCCAGCAGTTGCTTGACAGGCTGTGCTATTGAGAAGCTACTATGGGCCACACACACTCACTTGTCTTCCTCTTTCAGTGCGCCAGACAGCTCTGTGTCAGCTCCAGGTCAGAGAACAGACCCCAAGGGCTTAACAGAGTCTAGATTCACACACCAGTCTTCTGACCACAAATGTTCTTTTTGAAGCAGCGAAACTTAACGGGAGCTGATGGACTTTCTCCACCAAGGTCTTGGTTTTATTCAGAGTTCTTTGTTGTTAGCTCATGAATTTTCCACAGCCAGTTATCAGACTCCATACTTGTCTGGATCATTTGTCCTGACCATCGATAGGTTTGTGTTTTTAAGTACAGTTTCAGGTTTTAAAAACTGAAAGTTAAATATTGAGTGAATCTTAATGTCGGGAGACTCACATGTGTGAGTGTGTGGGCAGGTAGATTCTGGCACAGGTGTGCCAGGGGTCAGGGGAGAGCCCTGGAAAGGCGGGCCAGTGTTTCGGGGAGCTCTTCCTTTGCAGGTGTCCTTATTTAAGAAAAATGGAATGTTGCTCATTTTGTGGTTTTTCTCATGGTGTTTGAGGATGGGATCAAAATCTGTTTGAGTTTATGAGGAAAGCTTTTTGGAAGGGAAGACTTTTTGTTGAACGCCTTCTGAGTGCTGGAGTTTAAATAAAGAACAATACATGAAGGTCCCACTCTCGAGTAAGATGACTCGAATGAGGGACAGAGGCAAGTTACAAATAACTCTGATAAACTGTGCTGTGAATGCCTGGAGTCTGGGGGCGGGATGGGAAAAGGAAAAAAAGATAAGGACCCTTCCCTCGTCCCTGTGACAAACTCTTACTAGCTCTGAATGCTTGGCTCACATGGCCCTTATTTTTTTCAAAGTCTTCCCCAACTTTCTCGCAAGCAGAATTGGTCGTTTACTTCTTTGTAATAAAATATCTGTGTATTTCTTATGTACTGATCACATTTTCTCAACCACGCCTATTATCAACATATTATATAGTGTTTGAGTAAGCTGTATGGGGTTGGATTAAGCCATTAAAAGCTGTTTGTTTGTTTAGTGTCAGGGTAAGTGGAGATTATGGAAAGAGTGCCACTTTTTCTTATTTTTTTGCCTAGTTTCTAAATGACATTTTCAACAGTCTGTGAAAGAGCAAGAAAGCCTCTCACGTGGAAGTCCACAGCCCTTCCAAATCTGTTCTTTCGAGGTTTGGACGAATAGAAGACCAGGTATTTTGGAATCAGCCAAATAAAATGTGGCGGTTTGCTCACGAAGCAGGCACCACGTTCAGATGTCAGTCATGCTGCTGCAGTCGAAGGGCGCTCCCCTTGGGACTCATTCAGGATCTTTGTCATAATTGTTTGGGTTTTTTTTTCCCCCTATATAGAGGGCGAAGCCTCACTGAGCCTTTAATGGGATAGTTTCCCATTTCTCAGGGTGGTGGGTGTGTGTGTCGAGAGTGTGTAAAAAGAAATCTGTATAATAGAAGGATGTCTGCCTTTAAACAGTAAGTATTTATATTTAATATTGTGTCTTGAGGTTGAGTTTTGAAATGAGCGAATGTTTAAGTGGCTGATTAGAAGTCGTTTGGATGAGCCACTGTCACAGTGCGTCAGGCAGCCCTGTCAGCTTGCCAAGGAACAATGAATGAAAAGAGAATGAGACAGACACTTCCCAAGACTTATGTTTCAAGAAGCCGGATATATGATACTGTTTGCATCTTGGCTCCTGTTGTCTATTGTTAGCATTTCTTTCTCTAATGTAAATTTCAGAGGTGAAGGTCCCAAAGTATTTTATTTAAAAAAGAAATCAGTAAAGAAGCCACTTTAAAGAGCAAGATATGCATCCATTATGCTAACTGTTCATGCATAATACATCCACATACATGCAGTTTCTTTAGAACAGAGTGGCAAGTGGTTGTGCCAGAGAAAAAGTAATTACTTAGCAGTTTGAAAGTGAAAATGAGTCTCTTATTAACAGCAATCTATCCAGAAACAAAGAGCAAGGATCTCTGTTCTGAGGACATGTGTTTCCATCGAACACACAATACCTAGAATTTGGAGAATGCTGTAAGACGGCTTCCGGGGGCAGCTACTACTTTATTGCCTGTGAAAATTGGAGGGAAAGAACTCTGAATTGGAAGAAAGAACGCCACCAACAGGGAAAGAGGACGAGGGGGATCCCATGTCAGGGGGAATGATTTCAGGCGTCGTGTCCTTTAAGGAGAAGCACGGTCATGTTCTAGCCCAACTTCCCCAGTGGAACGTTCCTCCATCATGGCCGAACGCATCACCAGAGATCCTCAAACAGGTAAACAGGCACCATCCTGAAGCCGTGCCTGCTTCAACTTTTAAAAGTCGTAACTGCACGTAAAAGGAGTGAACTTCAAGAAAAATCAGTAGAAATGGTGGAGGGCTGCAACTCTTCCGGGTCTGGTGGTACAGCTTCCGCCGTGGGTGCCTGTCCTCCAGCGTTTCTCTCATTATAGCAAGTGTTTTTTATGAATTGCTTCTTTCTTGGTAGGTTGCAGGTTTTGTGAGAGCATGCCGTCTGTTAGGTGGACCCCAGGGTTCCCCCCGGTGTTCAACGCAGTGCCTGGCACGCATGGGTGCTGTAGGAGTAATTTGTTCAGTGCTCGGAGGAAGGAAATGGATGCATTCGGTGATAGCAGTAGAAGTCTCATTCACTCAACTAAGGTGGTTGTCATGTGTGGATTGTCTACTTTGTTGATGCTGTGTGTGTGCACCCTTCTTGGGCTTCAAACTTGCCTTCCTATCTAGGCTGGCAATCCTCCACTGAGTCTATGTACCACCGAGGTAAACGTGGACGTGCAAAGTTAGACACAATTCAGAATACTGGGATTTTTCTTGCATCAGATATACACGCAGCAACATACAAAGAAAGCTTGGTGTCTGTAGCAGTTCTCTGTATTTCTGAGGAGCCCTGTGAAGCAGCTACTGATGTATAAACAGTTGGTGTGTGAGGGAGAAGGAAGGGAGCTGTCCATTTTGGTGGGGGAGGGAGGGACTGCTGGTTCACCCTGGAGAGCCTCACCTCTGCAAGTCACTCCGCCTGTGCTTCGAAATGCTGGTTTGGTTTCAGAAGCCAGTATCTGCCTGGACGAGGCTCAAGGCACAGCCGTGGAACTTAGCCAGGGCTTCGCATATTGAGACCAGGGCCTCTAATATTCGAAACCGGCAAGGCCAACCTCTGGCCAATTCACCACTTCATAAAGAGCCAAAATAGAGAGTCTAGAATAGACCTCATGTCATCCAGCTTGCTTAACACAGCCAGCACTCTTGCTGCCGGGTTCTACCCCAGCCACGGGTGATACAGAGAGTCGTTGGGCATCATAATGAAGTGATGTGGGCCCAGGAACATCTGTTGCTATTGCAAAGTCGCCATGAGCAATTCTCACACAAAAAGGAAACCATTTCTACAAATGCTGCAGCTGTGCGGGCAGGGGAGAGGCAGGGGTAGGATGGGTGAGGGGCTTCTGTGGGACATAAAGACGAAACATTCCCCTCCCCCCACCTCCACCAAAAGGCCCAGAATCCTTGCTAACTTCCCTCCGTGGGTGGGATGAGAGAAAGGTTGCAAGGTGTTTCTTGGGTTCACCTCAGATGATAAAACGAGTGGGTATTTGGATTTCTGCTTAGCGAAGGGGTACGTCCTTCATATTTTGTTCAGCTCTGGTTTGGAGTAAGTCAGCTGCATTTGCTGCATATGTAGATCCCCCTCTCCCCCCGCCCCCGCCCCGCAACACACACCCCTTTCAGTATCCATAGCAGATGGTAAATTCTCTGGCTGCCAGATCTATCATAATGTGGTTGCAGAAAATAGAAAGCAAAGCAACATGAAGACCCCTGATGGAATACAGCTGGGTTTGGGAGACGGCTTCTGAATCCTCCGGTAACGCCTGTAGGGTCTGTGTTAAAAACATGGCCGGAGGATAGAGCCTGGTTACTGGCGTGTTAGAATAAGACCATGATACTGAGACGTGTTATTAACCAAAGCCTGTCTACCTGGGCCTTAGGAGCAGAGAGCATGGGCATAAGGCTTGACTTGTGGGGAGCTGGTATAAGCCTACCTAAAATTGTCACGTGCTATTCATGATCGGTGAATGGTACCTGCATGGGTGGCTCGTGTGCGATGTCAATTGGCGGTCATTTTCAAATCCGAGTAGGCAGAATGCCATCCTGAGGGACACTCATGTCTCCGTGAGAACCCTGGCTTTCAATTTAAGGAAGAATTAAATTCACCTTGATTCCTGCAGGTGGAGCTCAGAGAGGTACATAGAAGAATCCAAGTGGCATTAAGTCAGGGACAACACACCCAAGCGCCAAATCTTAGATGAAGACAGTTTTCACAGGCTTATGCCTTTCTGAAATGCCAGAGGAAGGAACGTGAGGTTAGTTCAGGAGAAAGCATCAGATCTGTTTCATTCGGCAGTCACAGCTCAGGAGTGTAAGTCTGGTCAGAAATTATGTTTCATGTGTGCACATTTAGACTAAACTGCGTTATTGGAGGTGGGCGTGCAGACTGGCAGGTTGGTGGGGAAGTTCGACAGAAACAGAAGCCTCATTCTAGAAAATAAGAAGAACATTCCTGAAACAGTTGGCTAGCCAAGTGTTCTACTGTCTGGTGGGGGAAGGACCTACGAGCTTATTTGAGAATCCAAAACTCTGGTGTTTAGAACTCTGAACACACACACACACACACACAGTAAATGCAATTTATCTGTTAACTTGGAACTTGAAACTACATTAGATAGCATTACTTTTTTTTCCCCCACAGAGAGATTCCTCAAGAAAAGGAAAAAGAATTGATGAAAGAATATGCCTTCTCCTTAAGGAAATAGTCTGGGCTGATCCCTCGTATGGAGGCAGTAAGTCAGGATTTAGTAAACAGCCTTACTCATTTGATAGTCCCAGAACTTCTTCCGTGTGCTCTTGCCAGAATGGATTTCCCCAAACGAATGGCCATAGTTTTTTTTTTTTTTTTTTTTAAAGTTTCAGTTCTTGAGACATTAAAGGAGAAGACTGAACTGTTTAGGTCTTAATTTTTTTTTTTTAATTAAAAAACTATTTTAAAAGCACAGAAAAGAGCAGAGATTGACATAACCAATATGGCCCTCACAGAATTAAATGTTCTTTTTTTTTTTTTAACTTAAAAAAGAATGCTACAGATAAAATTAAAGGTGCCCTGGGTCCCTTGCCCTCCTTATATCTTAAGAAACAACTGCCATGATAAATTGTGTATGTATCCTAGTATGTGTTTTTGTATGTTTTATATATGCTGTATGTGTTGTGAAATGTACGTTTATAGTGTAATAGAGCATAGTATATAAAGTGATTTTATTTGCTAAGGTATACTTTGGCATATGTGCTCCAACTCCTTTTATTCACCCTTAAGGCGTTTGTGGTATACGTTGACACCGAGCTTATATGCATTCACTTTCACTGGTTATATGAATACATCATGATATATTGTTATTATAAATGTTGAACATGTGTGTACAGACCGGCTTATACACATTACTAGAGATTCTAGTAATAGAATCTAGAAGCAGAATTCCACGGGCGCCTGGCTGGCTCAGTCAGAAGAGCATGCAACTCTTGACCTCGGGGTTGTGAGTTCGAGACCCATGTTGGGTGAAGAGATACTTATAACTAAAGTCTTCAAAGAAAGAGTGGAATTGCTGAGTCACAGGGTACGTGCATTTTCAGTTGTGATAGTTTATTATGCCAGTCGACACTCCCACCAGCAGTATGTGAGGGTTTTCCAACTCCTGAGAGCAAACTTTTTCCGTTTTTGCCAGTCTGAGGGATGAGACTATCTCGCTGTCTTCATCGGGGTTTTCCAAATTATCAGTGGCATCACGGCTTTTTAGCTATTGAAATTTGAAGTGAAAAATATCCAAAGGCATGAAATCCCAATGTATTTATCTGGCATGGTAGGATTAAAATATAACCTAAAGTTGTGCTTTATTCACATGACCCTCTTGGGATGGTATTAGAGTATTCCCAGAAAAGTCAAATCTCAACCCTTGCTCTAATAGTTAAAAATAACTTTTTAATGTTTTAGATACTTTTGATGAAAATCTTTCTGAAATGTGTTACACTTAACCTGTTTTGTGAAATTCATGGGTAAGTTTAATCAGTCCTCATAATGAACGTGAGGCTTTTATAACATTCATTAATACGTTGGGGGCTTGTGAAAATAGTGGATGCTTATTTCTATACCAGACACCCTGGAAGGTCCTCATGCTTTGATAGTTACTTTTTTATCTTTCATGGTCTTACTTCTCCTCGTCTTTTCAGTGAGTCCTCCCACCTTTTAAAACTAAAAATTAGTTGGAGCACCTGAGTGGCGCAGTTGGTTGAGTTCAGGGCTCTTGATTTCAGCTCAGGTCATGATCCCAGGGTTGTGGGATCAAGCCCCACTCTCTTTTTCTGCTCCTCTCCCCAGCTTGCATTCTCTCTCTAAAAAAAAAAAAAAAAAAAACCCGCAAAAACGAAACACACCAAAAAAACCCTCTAAAAAATAGTTTGTCAATGACACATGCTTATTGTGGAATATTTTGTCTTCTCTTTTAATTTGCTACTTTCTCATTAGAATTGTAAGGATGCAAGGATATCTTTTTCCCAAAGTGAAGATTTCAAGGGGCGCCCAGCAGAGTTGCTCTTTCGAGTGTCATCACTTCCGGTTGTGCGCAGGTGTTTTGAATAGTTCTGGAGAGATTGTTCCTATCCAGTTTCAGGGAATCTGACCTGCAGATGTGTGGGGTGTTTGCTGTATTAGCCAAATACCCACTTAAGAAGAGGCACATATATGCTCTTAAAGGATGAGTAATTTGAACTCAGAGGATGAGTAATTTGAACTCAAGTGTGTTAAATTGGTCCGTTCCTGAGGAGATAACGAGCAGGAAGATGACTCATTATATTAGAAGGTCCAAGGAAAGTGGCCAGATACAAATGGTACAAAGACCATGTCGGAGCGCCCGGGTGGCTCAGTTGGTTAAGTGTGTGACTTTGGCTCAGGTCATGATCTCTCAGTTCATGGGTTCGAGCCCCGCATCGAGCACTGTGCTGACAGCTAGCACAGAGCCTGCAGCCTGTTTCAGATTCTGTGTCTCCTCTCTCTCTGCTCCTCTCTTGCTCGCACCCTGTCTCTGTCTCGAAAATAAACATACATTAAAAAATTTAAAAAAAAAAAGATCATGCTGATTGAGTAGTCAAAGTATCATGTGACCATTAATGCTTTTTAAAGGTTTTAAATTTTTGTTTTCTTATCATAAAATCGTTACTAAGTTGGCTCCTTCTCGCCTTCCCAAGCTTATGATAAAAATGTAACATTTCCGTGTTCTCTCATTTCAGTGTGACAAAATTAGGCAAGAACGAGATGAAGCTGTTAAGAAATTGGAGGAATTTCAGAAAAGTATGTATAAGCCTTTCATTGGAATTATTATAAACACACACCAACTGTGTTTTGGGATTACGTGGGTAGGCACGGCCCCTGTGTTTAGTTGCCACTGCATTGAGCATCCAAGAAAGCAAGAATTGTCTTCCCATTTGCCCCTCCCAAAATGTCTTGGCATTACTGTAATTTCCAAACAAATGGAATGAGCATTATTGTTTTATGAGTATGTTACTATAAAAGACAGTTTGCAATTGTTATAAAAAAATTTTACTACGCGGAACAGTCGAAGGAGAACAAAAATTACTTGTTATCTTGACTGAGAAAAGACAGTGTTAGTATTTTATAGTCTTTCTTCCTTGGTCGTTTATCTATAGGCAATATATGTGTCCACAACAAATAAAACCATGCTTTGCATTTAGTTTCACAGCCTCCTTTTTTCAGTAAATGGTATATTTTGGTTATCTTTGCATGTCAGTAGAGATGTATATTTGTTTTAATTGTTTCCCATCATATTCTATTATATGATTGTATCATAATTTATTTAAACATTTTTTTTTCAGTGATGGATTCTTTCCGAGTTTTAGGTATTCTAAATAATGCCATGTCAAGTATGACACATCTTTATAGTGGTCTGATTTGCCTCTTACATCAGTTCATAGAAAAGGAATTCTAGTTCTCAGAACTTACCACGTTTTTTTGAGTTTGCATGTTTGAAATGGCCCCCCTCTCACCAGGCAAAGTCTTATGCCCATAAAAACTGTAATAATCTTCTAAATTTTTGCTATGGTATTATTTTTGCATGTGATCCAAATCTGTTATTACCTTATCCTCTAAGATAGAGTATATCTGATCACACTCAGAAGGATCAGAAGGAAATAGGTCACGGGAAAGGGACCAGACCTTAGAAGGAAAAGTGACCCTTCCCCTTGGGAGCCAGATCTTTCTCCTCTTTCTGCAGATGCTGTATTAGGTTGTTTGATTATATCATAAAATGTTGACTGGGTAACTATACAACAAAACATTGTTTTCTTGCTGGAAGTTAAACAGCCATAAAAATGCAGCATTGTAGTTAATTTCAATAGCCAGTTTATTTCAAGGGTCTGGCGGTAACAAAGTCTCAGGAGAACATTGTTGATGTTACCTATCTTTGGAGGCCGGTAAGCTATGACAGAAATAGGTCTTATTTGTGAATGTGTGAATTGCAATTGTGTAGGACTGTGCTGATGCACGATTAATGGGATGTTCTGACACCGAGTCACACTGAAAGAGCCATGCCATTGGCATTGTTACCAATTCATGTTCTCGAATTAATGATTGATAATGGATTGGCATGCTATGTGTAGCAGGAATAATTCAAGTTCTTATGGTTGGACTTACCATCAGATGCTTTGGTCAGGTAGGTTAGTAGGCATCATTGCTTCTTGTGTTAAGCAGAAATGGAAGGAGGTTCCCCCCAAGTCAACCTACCTTTAGAGTAACACGTAAACTGCTCTCATCTCCTACTTCTTTTTCCCCTTTCTTTGTCTCTTTTCTCTAAATACCTTTGATAGTTTTAAAAATTTACACTTTTCCTGACGAGCAACTCAAAGCCTGAAGGAATCGATAGAAAGGTTAGTACAACAGTCTTTACTGCTGTATTCATTTAAGTTTTCATTTTTCTAAGTCAGCATTAACTTGAAGCTTGGATGACATGAAAACACAGTGCTGACTCTTTTTTAAAAAAGTTTTTTTTAAATGTTTGTTTTATTTTTGAGAGACAGACAGAGTACAATCAAGGGAAGGGCAGAGATAAAGGGAGACACAGAATCTGAAGCAGGCTCCAAGCTCTGAGCTGTCAGCATAGAACCCAATGCGGGGCTCAAACTCACAAACCATGAGATCACGACCTGAGCTGAAGTTGGACAGTTAACTGACCCAGGCGCCCCAACAGTGCTGGGTCGATGACTTTTGAAGTGACAATGGAAGTTCAGGTTTGGAAGGGAATGCCGCAGTTACCCCCGGTAAAAAGCACCATTTGGTGTCAGTCCACGTAGTCCTGAACAATTTCTGCATTAGTAAAATTGGGATAAATTTTACTAATCCTCATAGGCTGTTCAAGGAATAAAGGAGATAGCTTGTGTAAAAAGTGCTGAACACATTGTCCGGCATTAGAGTTTAAGGGCTCAGTAAATGTTAGCTGATACAGCCAGCATCTCGGTCACTGCCCCGGCCAGACCTTGAGTGCTCTTCAGTGTTCAGAGGACATGAGTTAGTTCCCAAGTTCATTTGTGGACACCGGTCTTGACGTTGGACAGCTCCTGGGCAAAGTTTCTTTCGGGTTCAGCGGAAATCTGCCTGCCTGTCCCGTTTACCCGCTAGAGCCTGTTCTCCAAGTGCAGGAAGAGAGCAGCGGAAGGCTCTGTTTGCCCGGAGGCCTCTACCCTCCCACGTTAGCATGCTCTGCCCAGCGGGTTGCGTCCAGATCGCCAGGCCGTTCTTGGCCCTCCGCCAGCTCTTCCTGAGCCTTTCTCCTGTCTTCCTTCACAAGGAGCACTGTGACCTAGCAAAGCCGTGCTCCCTAGGAAGGCAGATGCCTGTGAGAGGAGAAGTAAGTAAAGGCCTTTCATGTCCTTCAGCCAGAGCCCGAGAGCCTTTGCTCTGTGTTAGGGCACACCCATTTTCCTGCACACCTGCCGCCTTTTGTCACTGCTTGCATACTATGTGAAGACCTTTCAAGTAACCTGATGTTGTAGGAGAACTTGTGGGGCGTTCCTCACACCTGCTTGGAGACATCCTGCATCCAGGCCTTGCTGAGAGTTGGCTGCATGGAGAGGACGTTTGCTCTGCAACTGGTGGCGTCACCTTTGTTAATTTTTTTTTTTTTGAATTTATTTATTCTCAAGTGAGACAGAGAGCATGAGTAGGGGAGGAGCAGAAAGAGAGGGGAGGGGCAGAAAGAGAGGGAGACACAGAATCCGAAACAGGCTCCAGGCTCTGAGCTGTCAGCACAGAGCCTGATGTGGGGCTCGAACCCACAAACCATGAGATCATGATCTGAGCCGAAGTTGGACGCTTCGCTGGACTGAGCCACCCAGGGGCCCCTGGTGGTATCACCTTTGAATACAACAAGTTGGAAAGAAGCCCGGAAGATGGGAGTCACCTAGAAATTGGTTTGGCTGGGCTTGACGGGTCAGAACTCTGTAATTTGAGATCCGTTACTCAACTTTTTGGGCTTCAGTGTTCTCAAATACAAACTTGTTGTGATAATACCTACCTTGTGAGCCTGTTGTGAGGACTCAGGACAGAACACGTGTAAACAATGTGGCACATGCTGGACACATAGTTGACCTGATAAATGGCGACGGTGGTTGTGTCTTGAGCAGTTCTGTTCTAGAGAGTAAAAGGGTGTTCACAGCAGAACGTAGGCCTGATCTGTTTTCCCAGTTGTTGAGACAAATGCAAATCCGAGTACCTAGTTGATACCTGGCTTCATGCTCGGTGTGAGGGAGCCTCACATGAGCAAAGCAAAATCCCTGCTCTTGTGCTCACGGTTAATAAAAAAACAGAAACAAGTGACAAAGAAAGAACCCAGTTTGCCCTACGGTGTGATGCATTCTACGATGGCAAGCATGTAAGTGTGTTTTGGGGTCGCGAAGAGGAAAAACAAACTTGGCTGATTCAACTAGCCTGATAGACGCAGTAATCGACGTACTTTTAGGTTATGCTTCTGACTTCTCGGAATCATTAAAAACAACTGTTATTATGGAAAGGATCAAGCTTATGCAAAAGTGAGAAACTAGAATAATGAACTCCCAGAATGCAGTGGACAGCTTCAACAGTTCCCCAACTGATGGCCAGGTTCCCTTCATCCCTGCATCCATACGTCTGCTCTCACCAACCTCAGATTATTTTGAAACAAATTCTAGCCATCGTATCATTTTATCTATGAATATTTCAGTATGTATTTCTAAAATACCCAGATTCGGGTTTCTTCTTTTTTAAACCTTCCTGTCATCGAGACTGTAGGTATTTCAGGAGTAGCAGTCGTGATCTGTGGATGTTAGGAGACAAGCCTGAACTCAGCGCCGTAAGGCAAATCACTAAACGGACAACTAAAGGTTTTTTTAAAACTTTCGTCCTTTGGAAGGTGCAAATAAAATGATATATTACAAAAATCTCTGTTTTGTGTCCCGTAACCTGACTTTTGGTTTTAGAAATGAAGTCATGCTTTTTAAAGACAGAATTGCCCTTTGAAGTATGTTCTCTTTTGAATCTGGGAAGTTGATAAGTAGGTATCTTTGCCACCTGTTTAGCATTGGGATAATTTTTTTAAACTAGAAATCAAAGTACAATTTTTGATTTCTACTGTTCCCTCTTAGAGGAAGAGATAAAACACACACACCCCTACCCAATGGAGTCTACCGTATGAGAATTGGAGAAATATGGGCTAGTGCTACCTCTTTATTAAGTTAAATCACAGGGCAGATTTTTACAAAATGTTCAGAAAATAAGTTGGTGTGTTTGTTTTCTTTTCGCAAGGCCAAAACCTGGCTATGGTGGAATGATTTTCCTTATTCTTCCATGAGCAAGAATGTTGTTGAATAAAAAGTCGAATTCCTATGAAACATGCAGAGTGTTTATGTTTTTGTTATGATCGTGGAAATACCAGATTGTGGCAGAAGAAGTCAAGTAGTTAAGGCTAAAAATTCAAAGTAATATTTGATGTTGTAAAAATTGTATAGGTTTCTTTTCTCTTTCCTTCACATTTTTGAAGAACCTACCTTGTAAACATAGTGATAAAATGCCAAGAATATTAGGATTTTAAGGAAATAATAGAGCCTATTATTTAAACTACAATATAAAAGGCAATTATATTGATGAAGAGCTACATGGGCTTTGTGCGTGTGAATAAACTTGGCCTGTGTTCAGCTTCTATTTGTTCTTCTGGCATAAACACATATTGTGTGTGATTCCAGTTTAATGGGGACCCGTTTGTATGCCAAGCAGCTGCATTTTAGGACCTATTGCGTGATTTCATAGCTCTCTGAAAATTGGTTCTATTCAGAACAAGAGATAGAAGAGAAGAGGGGGGTGGTGTGGAGGGGGGGGCAGAGCCTCAACACACAATCATTTCTTTTCAATTGGAGCCAGAAAGGTTGATGACAACATGACCATTGTGTTATAATGATAAGACCACTAAGGCATCTGTACCTCTCATCAAGGCTTTCACACAACAGCAGATACAATTTAATTCACTGCTCTGTCAGCAGTGCTGATACCATTATGCCGTCTGTCTCCACAGTTATAATCACTGTCCTCTGAGAAATGCAGTTGAAATGATCTTGAGCAGTCAAAGAAACTCTCAATTAAGGCTGCCACTTCCAATGTGTCAGATTGTGTCTTATGCACTTGGTACAATTTTCACTTCCAATCCTGTTTATTTACAATGTCTACCAGTAATTACGCTTAACGTGTCATTTAGTGAGGGGGGCCCCTGCCAAGCCGATTGTTGGGTGCTGCTGTACCATTGAGTGGGAGTTTCTCGAAGTCAATGCCATCAGCAGCTTTTAGGCCCTGATGGGATGCAGTAGTAATGTTGATAATGCAAGTATCGTGCTCATCAAGTCATAATTAGATGCCACTCAAATGTGCCACTTGTAATAACAGTGTTGATTCATGTTTTTCTCGGTGACTGCAACTACTAATTAGTTAAGTGGTTTTTGGTTGGCCTGCATTTGCTGCAGATTATTATTACCCCTGAAAAAATGTCAAGGTTAGAGATGTTTCTGGCCATTTAGTCCTGCTTTATGAATTTGAATATTAACATAATAAGAACTTTGGACAGACTTAGGAAGTAATACATTTTTGTATTTAATTTGGAGAGAAATTTTTTCCCCCTGAGTTTAATCATAATTGCAGGTTAATTAAGCTTAAATGAAGCAAAAGTAATCTCTCTTTGTGTTATATGAGCCCAGTGCTTTTTGCCTAACTTTGTTGGGTTTCCCATTTGGGTAGACTTAATTTTTCTTTCTTAAGCCAAACACATGTCCGTGAGTATACACCTCTACAGTTAAGTTTATGATTCTGAGCATTTTCTTTTAACTAGAAACATGGGCGAGAGGAATTGGCACTTCCCTTGATCTTCCAAGTGCAATTCAAGTTGTAAATTACTTTGTACCTTTAAATCTCCATTTATATAAAGCAGCTATTTAAAAAAAAAACCCTCAAAATTACTATTTTTCAAGCACTGCTAAAATATCGAATACAATTCTGTTTTCTTCCAAATTTCTTCCAAAGCAGAAGCGTCTGATTTCATCATCTTATCGTACATAAATCTTGTTGCTCTACTCTTCTGCCTTGGAGTTCAGTCCAAGTAACCACTCTGTCGCAGATAAAGACCTGCTGTTACAGCACTGACCTTCACTAAGCTGCCACATCGTTATTCCAGTTAAGGAGATCAATTTAAGCTTTCATTCTTAAAAATTTCTCTCTGGCTAACTTTCCTTATCAGATCCAGGTGTTCTGTCCTGCTACAAAAAGGAAATCGTGTTTTCCACTTTTACTTAGGAGAGATTCTTTTGTCCAGATTCACGGATGTGTCTATGGCTACATGCACAGGTGCATGGAAAGCAGACGCTAAGAAAACAGCCTAACGAGCTTTCCTAAAATGTGTCCACCAGCAGTAAAAGGCTCTTCCTGTGTTCTTTCCCCCTCGCCCCGGCCCCCATGAGAGTAGAAGGTCTGGCTGGCTAAAGAATTGAAGCATTCTGAGTCATGGGATGAAGTGTGTGGGCTTCTGGAATCACTGACTAATCTCTGAATGCTGACACTTTTTTCCCCCTCATTCCTAGTTTCTCACATGGTTATAGAGGAAGTCAATTTCATGCAGAACCATCTTGAGATAGAGAAGACATGTCGAGAGAGCGCTGAAGCTTTGGCAACAAAGGTGAGACTCTTCAAATGAGGGAATCCTACCCGAGCTTTTTAATTTCAACCTGCTTCTCTGAAGAGTGAGTGGCCTCTCTCCTCTTTTGCTCCCCTGGGTTTTGGATCCGCTGTCTCCCCACTTGGACGATGAGGACAGTGTTGTCCTCAGAATCCTGGAATAGGTTTATGTAAATATCTTCGTGCATAGGTTATTTTGATTGCAAAAGGGGCATTTCTTTGTCTGTATTTCAGCATTTGTGCTTTTTTGCCTTTAAAAACTGGCCCCAGGGTAGTTCTTTCAGCTGGACTTTTAGATGTCTGCGCGTGGGGTGCAAACTTAACCAAGTTTAAAACTAACCTGGTGTGACATAAAGGAGCAGCGAGTGTTCACGTTTGATTCAGATGAAGTCGGCATCCAGCCTTATATTTCAGGTGATTATTTGTGAAAGCAGAGCCAGGGCATGCTAAGGGTGACCTCCAGTCCTCTGCTGATTGCTTCTAGCTGATGAATTTACCAAGAGTGTAATTTTCTATATTCTATCTCATCAGAAGTACATTATTATTAAAGAATGTTTTTATCTCTGTCTTATGTATTTGGGGTTGGGTAAAATGCATCCGAACCACTTCATCAGAAAATGGATTACAGCAATTTTTAGCCAAATATCATTAGTAATTGCCGGTTGTGTGTCTTTCCCCTTTCCCCATCACCTGCCTTCCAAAGTACGTCTTTGGAGGTGACTGAAATTTTGCAGATCAGTCAATCAGTCCATCTGTAGATCTCTCTGTTTAATTTGTATGCATTAGCAGTGTGCTTGCTAGAGGTATTTGCTTAATTGTTGGTGTGATGACACTACATTAGAATTCATAAAATAATGCAGTCAGAGCCCAAGAATATAAATCCGTGCATGCAACTTCCCTACTGTTATTTGTGTTTGAAGACTACATAGCAGGATGGGCCATTGCTTTAAAAACAATGATAACGTGAGTGCTCTCACACATCACTAAGTGTTCACTGGTCCACAAAACTGTGAATTCTCTTTTCATGTCCTGTACGCCTTCTTTTGGAGCAAGTAGAAAAAATGTACTTGGAGCATACTAGCTGCCCTGAATTTGCAGTGGCTAAGATGGTCTCTGTGTTTCCTCTCACCATTTGTAAGTATTCTCATTGCCAATAGCACACGTGGAAAGAGAAGGCTGGACTCGCTCTCAGATTGGGCAGACTTCATGGAGAGCAGCAGTTTGGGAGGCAGTTATACAGGTTTCGTTCCCACTTATGTCATTCAGGGCATATGTGACTGGCTTGAGGCAGGTTAGTTCTGGTCCCTGGACTGCTGTAGTCTCATCTTTTTTTTTTTTTTTTTTAATGTTTTAATGTTTTATTTATTTTTAGGAGAGAGAGAGAGACAGCATGAGCAGGGGAGGGTCAGAGAGAGGAAGTCACAGGCTGAAACAGGCTCCAGGCTCTGAGCTGGCAGTCAGCACAGAGCCCGACGCCGGGCTCGAACCCATGAACCGCGAGATCATGACCCAAGCGAAAGTCGGACACTTAACCGACTAAGCCACCCAGGCGCCCCTGTAATCTCATCTTTAATGACAGGATGGACTAGAGTGAGGACTGCAGGGAGAAATAGGGAGGACTTGTCTTTTTTTGTGACGTACTTTACTCACGGGTCTGTACAGGCCCCTTCATTTATTTTTATTTATTTACTTATTTTAAGTTTATTTATTTTGAGAGAGAGGAAGAGAGAGCATGAGCAGAGGAGGGGCAGGGAGAGGGAGGGAGAGAGAATCCCACTCAGGTCCCACACCATCGATGTAGAACCCTACATGGGGCTCGAACCCAGGAGCCATGAGATCATGACCTGAGCCAAAATCAGGAGTTGGACACTTAACTCACTGAGCCACCTGCGTGCCCATGTATTGGCTCCTTACAAAAAAGATATGATTCCCCCCTTCCTGTTTTTATCTAACAGGTGACTTTTGAGTAAGAGAATGCACCTCTCTGAGCTACAGTGGTCTTGTTCTAAGTGTCAGGGTAGAACAGTGTCAGCTTCCTAAGAATACCCGGGAGTGCGGCCCAGGCCGTGTGGAGGCTGACGAAGCTGCCAGGTGACTGGTGTGTTCATCCGTGGTTTGCTAGTCTCAAACGTCAGCTTGCTGCTTTCGTCTTGACAATGGGATCCTTCACTCCGCAGTTGCCCTGTATTCTTTCTGAAGTCTTTTGAACATGGACATGTGGTTTGCTTTTGAGGATATGATGTGACCTCATGGGACTTGGAATAAAAACACAAGTCAACAAAACCTATAGATGTGCTCATTGGATCTGGAAGATCTACAGCTTTGAATGCAATGTTTGGAAGCTTCATTACGTGTATGATCAATAAATCGTACATCCTAACTTAGGTGGTATCCCAGTTGTCATTTTTGAAAGCAGGCTCCATTTTTAAAGCAGCAAAGTTTCTGTAGATTTATTCTTATTTTTCTAAATCTTTGCTCTCAAATTAATGACAAATGGAATGTTTAATTCTTAAGGTGCAATTTGCATAATTTTCTTAAAAGCAAGGGTGGGTACTTTCCTAAAATGTGTAGGTTAAACTGATAAATGTGGACCAATTATTTAAACCATATGGTCCAAATCTGTTTAACTTGCTTCTTTGTATCTTTAGGTATCCATTAAGCTGCACCCAATATAAAAACAATTTAAATTTCAATGTAGTAGAAGATTCTGTTACTGGAGGGTTATAAAAGATTTATTTTTGCTTTGTGATTTAGAATGTTTCCAAAAAACAATTAGCATGCCATTAACATATAGAACTTGATGAATGATAACTTCAGTGAAATTGTGTAGCCAAAATTTGTGAATTCAGAGTTTACAAAAACATCCAGTTGGCATGGTCATGAGATCTTTATGTATATAAATCTTAGGTTTCTTCTTTTGAAATGTGAGGATGACGTCTCAGAGAAGTCTTCTGAAATTTCCTAGGTGTCATTTTTTTTTTTTTTTTAAACTAGACTCCATGCCCAATGTGGAGCTTGAACTCATGACCCTGAGATCAAGAGTCACATGCTGTACCTACCCAGTCAGCCAGGCACGCAGTGAGTGGCTTTCTTCTTGAGTTAGTAACTTTGTTAAATAGAGTAGTTGTATTACAGTTAGAGCCGCTAGGGCTGGTAGATTTTAGTGTCTGACTTGACAGAGAGGCATTAAACCCTTTGGAGGAGAGGACTGTTAACTATCAGGTTATTAAGTATTATTGTGATGGTGGCCCAGGAGCTGACATATTAAGCACCAGATGGCAAAAATTAGTATTTTTGTGCTTTTATGAGTATCCTGGAGGAAGAAAAAACTTGCATGAATCGTGGATATATATCCTGGTTGAAGGAAATGAGCTGATAAAGTATTTCCAAAGAAAACAGACACACAAACTAAACTTCTTTTGGTAGCATCAGGAGCTAACACTGAATTTTTACTGCATGTCAGTCACTGTATTAAACACTTCAGATACAATATCTCCTTCAATCTTTACTTTATGAGGTAGAGGCTATTTTTTTCCTTAGTTTGCTGATGAGGAAACTGCCACCCTGAAAGATGAGGTTATTCTAGAGAGTTGATTATAGAGCAGGATTCTTGACTCAGCTGATTTTATAGAAAGGCATACTAACGCATTGCCTTTCTCTGTATCAAAGATTCTTAGTACTGACATACATTAGAGTCACCTGAGGGCTCAGAGGAAGTACTGTGCTGGGTTCCACTACTGGAGGTTTGGGTCTGCTATGAGACTATGCACTGGGATTTTTTAAAAGCTCTCTAGAGATGCTTATGTGCAGAGTTGGAAACCATTAGTCTAAGTGGTAGGAGGCAGAATTACAAATGAAGGCTTGAGTGTTTTTTCACTTTTTGCTTAAGTTGTTATTTTCTCCTCACATTCAGAAAAGATGGCATCGTCCGGGAATTGACCAGGATCCCTGAACATAGCACAGTGCCAGTCTGTAGCACCCATGGTTCAGAGAATGCACAGCGGTCTTCACGTGAATGTGTTAGCTTAAGAGAGAGAGGCTGAGAGATAGGGCGGGCTCGTATCTAGTTCTTGATCCTCTAATGTACCTTGGGGAGCTAGAAGCCCGAGCTGTAGGCTGGGGACAGGGAAGAAAAGGACTGAGTCAGATTCCTTGAATAGAGCCCACTAGGCTTCCCAAAGAGAATCAATGGAAGGGTTCATAGCCATCCATTTCTTATAGATTCTTCTCGACTCCCCAGATAGGTCAGGGAAACCTCTGGTGCTCCAGACCAGGCTACTTGAGATATATTTAGATTCAGTGTTATTGGGGTGAGAATCAGGTCTCCTGGTTATGAAATTCACAACTGTCTTGCTGGTCATTGGCCCTTAAGAAAAGAAACATGGTTCCGTTTCTAAATGCTCATGTGTTCAGAGAAGACCTTTTATTCTGTAGTCTTGAGAAGAGAAAGCATAAGAAAACTGTATTTTCCTTCTGTGGACTTTGGACCCAAATTTAGTCTTTTTTTTTAATGTTTATTTTTGAGAGAGAGAGAGTGAGTGCTCATATACACAAGTGGGCGAGGGACAAAGAGAGAGGGAGACAGAAGATCCGAAGTGCCCCATGCAGGGCTCAAACTCACAAATCATGAGATCATGACTGGAGCTGAAGTTGGAGGCTTAACCGACTGAGCCACCCAGGCGCTCCCCCATCCAAGTTTAGTCTTTGTGTGTGCTTTGTACTAATATTCATTCATATGCACGTAAACATGAATCAAAGAAGGCAATGATAGTTGAGTAACTGAAACTAAAAACAGTTCATTTCTACAAAAGGAATAACAAACACATTAATCAATTAGGATTTCTTTTCTTTGCTATGACTTGGAACTCTTCTATAGAGATAGTAGAAACATATCTGGTACTTTCTTCCATCGTGTATTCTCAGAACTCTAGATGGAAACATGTCTTGAACCAGCTTAAGCAAGAAAAGAACATAGTGATTGTTAGTGAGGGATATTGGAGAATCCCACGGAATCCATAAGCTAGGAGTATTTCAGGAATGGACTGGAGCCCTGTGGGTAACCCATCTCCATTATTTTTCTCTGCCTGTCTCTACATATCAGCTCCATTTTGGGCTTTTCTATGGACTACCTTCCTCTGTTCCTCAACTTAGAGTGTGGGAATGTGGTTGCCAGTAGCTTCTGTACATGCAGATGTATGGAAGGAGACTTATCTCTAAGTGTTCCGGCCTCCAGATTTCCAGAGAAGAGATCCAGCTGGCCAAGCTTGGCCTCGTGTCTAATGTGTGGACTCATTAGCTGTGGCCAAAGGGACAGGGTATGCTCTGGGGGGGAACATGGTGGTTCCCCTAGGAATCCTGTGGAATAATGAGGAGGAGGGTAGCAGTGTCCAGAGGAGAGAGCCCTGAGCCAACAGACATTGACAGAGTGTGCGCAGCGGCAAAGAAAGCATTTTCTTGAAACAAAGTGCCTTAATTAAATTGAAATAAATTGAAATTTGATTTAATCTCTACTGGTATTTTATCCCAGTTCTTCCTATATTGTCCGTTATAACTAGCATTTTCCCATGCTGCTGGCAGTCATCCAGGCATCAGGCCTTACTTTAATAAGTTTAATATTAAAGAAAGTGTAAATAAAACCTTAATGAATCTTCTAATTGTTAGTTCATGCTGTGAATGTTGATGAATATGTAAGACAGAAATACACTTAATCTGTCTATTGTTTAAAAATCCAAGACACTCATTTGACTGCTGTTAAAATCACTGTTTTTATATTATGCCTCAGCTAAATAAAGAAAATAAAACATTGAAAAGAATCAGCATGTTGTACATGGCCAAGCTGGGACCAGATGTAATAACGGAAGAGATCAACATCGATGACGAAGACGTCAGCACAGACCCCGATGGCGCCGCGGAGAGCTGCGTCTCCATACAGTGTCAGAAGCAGATCAAAGGTGGGTTCGTGGCCTAGTCACTGACCATAGTTTTGATGATGTTTCTCAACCCTGGGTGTACGTTGGAATCACTGGAGAGCGTAAGAAGTTGGGCTCTCTTTCAGAAAGTTTCCGGTTTAAATGTTCCAGGGGTAGCCGGTTTGAGAATCACGACAGGACACGAGATTGATGCGTTATGAGTTACTTTCTTGTTTGGGATGAGGCTCTTTGGAAAGCATTGTCTTGATGGAAACAGCTAGTCTGTAAAACTGTTTAAAAATACAGACTATCGTTAAGATAGAACGAGGCTGCCTGGGTGGCTCAGTCACTTGAGTGTCCAGCTCTTGAGTTAGGCTCAAGTCACGATCCCAGGCTTGTAAGTGAGATCAAGCCCCGCATTAGGCCCTGCACTGAGCCTGACCATGGAGCCTCCTTAAGAGCCTCTCTCTCCCTGTGTCTCTCTCCCCCACTCATGCACATTCTCTCTAAAATAAAGTCTAAAAATATACCTTTATTTTATTCATGATTACATATATACACACATGATTATATGTATACATTGTTTATGTTAATGATATAGGAGAGCAGTCTGGGGCTCAGTAAGTAATTTCTAGGACATTTTAGCGTTAGGCACATGTCTAAAACAATACTCATTAGTTTGTTGGGTAGATAAAACTTCAGTTGCAAGTTTAAAGAAGAAAGTATAAAGAAAGTCATCGTTACCTGACCCTCCACTCCTTTAATCGAAGACAAAATAATATTTATATTGTTGGAGGAGAGAAGTTTCTAGGGTCTTCTTTTGTTCATAATTTTCCCTTCTGTTAGGTCTTGGATGGTAGTCTCTTGTTCCTTCAGGATTAGCCAGCCAGTGAAGAAAGTGAGTTTGAAATAAGTGGGTTATATATTCAAGCTTGGTTCATGTAAAAGTTTGATTTCGTTTGTAAATAACCCCAGAGAAGGTTTTTTATTGTCCTTGGAGAAGAGTAAGAAATTAATCGCAGTTAAAAACTAAGTTGCAAAACTGTAGGCCTGGGTATCAATTTAAGTACTCCGTGCTAAGCTATGTATATTTTTTTTAACCTTGAGTGGTGGAAGTAACTTTCACCTAATACAGAAAGTGTTTGCACTTACAGTTGCTAATATTTCCATTTCGGTAATAAAGTTTTCATTAAATCCCAATAATAAGAAATATGAAATAAATTAAGAAGCCAAACACCAAAAACTCTGGAGAGAAAATTACTAGAATTAACCCTTTTTTAACTAGGTTATGTTTTGAGTCAGTTCAAATAATATTTGAGGGCTACACACTGGCAGCAGGTCAGGATATTTTTCCTGCAGATCAAAATCTGCAAATTATCAGCTGCCCAATTATTTATTCTATTGTATCATGACAGGAGCCCATGGCCATTTTAAAATAAAAAGGAAATTAGTACAGTGCCTTAATCTGTTTCACTGAAATCTTAAAAAAATATATATTTCTAAAATGCCAGACAGTTTTCTAAAATACGTGTTTGATAGAATGTAGAGAAAACATGATCTAGTATATATTTAAGAACATGGTGAGATCACGAGATATAAAATTATTAACTGTGACTGTGTATGGGGGCACAGAATGAGATTTCCATTGTTCTCTGTTTCTTCATTTTCATTTTAATTGTTAAATAACCTTGACCATGAGCTACACGTGGACTGGCATTTTCAATTCTTTTGACAAGATTGGTTTCTTCTTTTAAAAATAAGTTTATTTATATTGTTTCCCCCCTTTATTTTTTTCTTTAAAAACGCAGAACTTCGAGATCAAATTGTATCTGTTCAGGAGGAGAAGAAGATATTAGCCATTGAATTGGAAAATCTCAAGAGCAAACTTGTAGAAGTGATTGAAGAAGTATGTATCTTAGGCCTGAAAGGCAAGCCTTTGGGTGTTTTCAGGGCATTTGGAGACTGGCTAAGTTAAAACCTTGCTGTCGGAAGTTAATTTCTGACATGAGAACCATATGCTAATTTTAACCTTCTCTTCTACCCCATCTCAAATATACAGAAAAGTGTAGACCAGAAGATCATGAACATTCATCTACTTGCTACTTAGCTCAGTAAATAGCTTAGCACCAAAATAGCAATGCAGGTCCCCCTTTGTCCCCTCCATCTTTTACCGTGTGAGGCACATTTGCAATGGCATCTGCAATTTAAGTCCTTCACTTCATTGCTGCTGGTGAAGAAGCATTTTGCTTCTGCATCAGCAGGTTGGCTGAGTTGGGCTCTCCTCGTTTCCCTCTAACATAAGCATATGTGATAGACGGTAAAATGGGTTCAAGTGCGTGTTTGGAGAATTTTTTTGTTTTTTCCTTTTGAATGGTCTTAAAGAACAGGAGCACATACTTGCCTTTCTCTGCATGACACTTTGAGGAATGGCCTTTGCAGTCTTGATTTAACTTGTGTCTATGAGTGGCTCCCAAATTCTGCTGCCCAAGCTCCCAAACCCATGCACTATGCACCTTGATATCCCTCAGGTGGCTTACAGGTAATGCCAAGGCATGGATCCCTTCAGTGGGCAGCCTTATCTGGTTCCTTACGTTTGCACACACATCTTACCATTTTCTTAAAGACCATCGTGTGAGAAGAGTTGGGAAGAAAAGTTGGTGGAGAAAAGCAGTCTCTTCCAGTTTCAGCCTTGGTCACGCTTCCGGACTGTGGCAAAACATCCTAATGAGAGAGAAGGGTGATGATATTTTGGAAGGGGCATTCCTGTTGGAGATTTTTATATCCATCACTGATTCAAACCAAAATCGAAAATCTGTTTTATACTAAAAGCAGCCAGTTCACAGGCCCTCTGGCATGCTGATGGGTTCATTCCTTTTCCAGGACCACGAGATTAGTCTGTTTCTTGACCATAACCATAGGAGAGAGACAAACACATTTTGACGCACCCTGTTCCTCAGTTATGATTATTTACTGATAATCCTGTCACCTCCCACTTAGAAGTGTTATCAGAAGCCCTTTCGGAAGTTATTTCTTTTATGACTCCTTTAGACATGTGAAAAGTATCAAGAACAAAATAACGAACACCCATTTGCCCACTACGTAGCTGCATACATAGTCTTGAAAATCCCAGTGGATTTCTTCCTAACTGCATTCCCCACCCTCCCTGCCCTGTTTCCGTAACCAGTCATTATTCTGACCTTGATTTTTTATCATTCCAGTGGATGTATTTCCATCTTTTGCCAAAATAAGTAGTATTTTGAGTGTTTTTAAGTGATGTAAATATCCCTGCTTTTTAAAATTCAATATAACGCATTTGAGGTTTATCCTCTTTGATACATGTAACTTTACATTCTTTTTTTTTTTTTTAATCTGTCCTATGATATTCTCTCCTATTGACCAGTGTCAAATTATCTCAGAAATGTAAGTTTTGGGGGAGGATTTTCATGTGTGTTTTATTCAAGCCCAAATCATCAAAGTTTGAAATGTTTTTACCTAACATCAGAGTTTGAAATGAATACCAAAACTGAGTATTGGATCTCAGACCAACTGATTCCTGTATTTTCTGGGTGCTTTCTGGTTGGATTTTTGCATTTAAAATTATGAGCCATTTACAATGTTAGGGACCCATGCCATTTCGAATTTGTAAGTAAGTTCTCTACAAAATGCGCACCCTAACTTAAATAGCTACCTTTGAAGCCTTAAGGAGAACCTTAATAAAAAGCCCAGGACAGTAAAGCCAATTACTGCTTTAAATAGTAACTTTGTGTTGAATGTTGAACAGCAGTTTGAGTGTCGCACATCGACATATGTTGTGTTTTACAATGTTGGGTGTTTCCTTCCCCCACAATCTCACAATTTTAGGTAAATAAAGTTAAACAAGAAAAAGATGTTTTGAATTCAGAAGTTCTCGAACAGAGAAGAGTCTTAGAAAAATGCAATAGAGGTACGTGTTCCCAGTCTTTTTTCTCAGATACATACGTAATTTATTTGGTTTACATACATTTTGTGTTGTTTTATACTTGTGCCTAAAGATTCTTATAGCCAGAGGATCCTATATTGTGTTTTTCTGATTTCTAGCAACAAGTCTCTCTCTTTCCCGTTATTTTATCACCCGCCTTAGAATCTTGGGACTTCTAGAAGTGCTTTTGCTTGAGGAAATTATGACCCACTTTAAACCAAAACACTGTTCTGTCTCCACGTATCCTGGGACCATGGCCAATATTGGCTCTCCCCTCAGTATTTATGTATTTGGTAGGTTATTTTTAATCCAGGAGAGATTAGGATATTGCCATAGATACATGCAATATGATATGATACGAGGTTTATTTATTTATTTATTTATTAATGTTTATTTATTTTAGGGACAGAGAGAGAGAAAGAGCATGAGCAGGGGAGGGGCAGAGAGAGAGGGAGACACAGAATCCAAAGCAGGCTCCAGGCTCTGAGCTGTCAGCACAGAGCCCGACACAGGCCTCGAACCCACAAACTGTGAGATCATGACCTGAGCCAAAGTCGGAGGCTTAACTGACTGAGCCATCCAGGCGCTCTGATATGATAGAGTTTTAAATTGAGAGGATATAGAAAACAGGGCAAAGCCAAAGTAAAATTAAATACTGATACACAGACTCCACGCTTGCCCCGAGGTCCTGCACAGTCCTGCCTGGGTGCCTGACATCTGGCTCGGAGCTGTCTAGAGGTCAACACGACGAGAGATTCATGATCATTTATATGAATCACTTAAACATGAACCTCTTGATCAGGAGAAGCAGACCTGGTCTCATGGGGAGAAGGAATTTCTCCAAAGGTGACCTCTAGAGAGGACAGAATCCTTGCTAATAAATAAAACGCAGCGTCAGGTCTCATGGGAGCTGTGTTGTACGTCTTCTGGTTTAGGACGAGGGAGTGACGCCAAAGTGGGGTTCGGCCCAGACATAGTTCTGAGCTTTTTGTTCGTTTTCCACCTTATTCACTCTCTCTTTTAGTTCAGAAGCTACAACACTGAAAGGAAATCTCCCAGCCTTCCCTGTTGTAATTGGTGGTACTTCTCTGCCTTTGCGTCACAAATTGAGGTTTTTGAATAAGCGAAGGACCTCATAGTCAAGGTGGGAGCCGATTTCCTCAGCTCTCTGCAGTTAGGAAGATAGTAATGGTCTTGACGTACTGTGCTAGAAGCAGAAGATTCTATGAAGGTTAATCACATGGGTCTTGCCTTCAGAGAAGCCTCGGTCTAGGAAGAGAGAGAGATTATATAAATAAATGCATAACTATGACCAACCTAATTTCTTTTAGAATCCCAGTAAAAAGGGCCGGGTCATGTGGAAATTTACTTTTTATTATGGTGTCCTGGACATAGAAAAGGGTCAGTTATCTTGCTCAGGGCTTCAGATAGTCATAGTCGTCTTTGTTTTCTTCCTGAAATGTCTTTTTTTAAATAGGTTTGAAAATCATTTAGCTCTCAGGGACCTGTAATTCACATCACAAACCACCACTTACATTGCTTTACTTGAGTAAGACTATTAGTCTTTCCTCTGAGAAGGCAGTAGATTTACGGAGTACAGAGTTTGAAATTCTATGTCATTACACAGCAAACCAGTCCTTAGTCAGTTAGGACTGAAGTGTCCTGGCGGAACATTGTGTGAAAGCAGCCATTAAGGGAGCCTTTTTAAAGATTTTATTGATATGACTCAGCTCGGGATTGCAAGTGCCTCTCCAGAGGCGGATGGAGAGGCTAGTGTGATATCCACACATGTTGTGCCTATTTCTACTGCCGCCATTACTCCCTCCATCCTGTCTGTGTCATTATTTAACAACACAGGCCACAATATGTCAAAAAGTAGTAAAGATTTCCTGTTGCTTTTATATGACAGGACCTTCCCTTTAAAGATTTCTGTCCTACATTGATTCGTTAATTCAGAGCTCTGACTCTGGGCCTGAATGGATCTCAGGCCGTTTCTCTTTATAAACATGGAAGACACTTAAAAACAACATACAGGGGCGCCTGGGTGGCTTGGTCGGTTGGGCGTCCGACTTTCGCTTAGGTCATGATCTCGCGGTTCGTGGGTTCGGGCCCCGCGTCGGGCTCTGTGCTGACTGCCGGCTCAGAGCCTGGAGCCTGTTTCAGTCTGTGACACCCTCTCTCTCTGACCCTCCCCTGCTCACGCTGTCTCTCTCTCTCTCCTAGAAATAAATAAAACATTAAAAAAAAAAATTAAAAAAAAAAAAAAACATACAAAAATATACATACACACACACACACACACGTATACACATATATATAATTTTCATTCAGGTAATATGCTTTTTTTGGTAGAAAGTATAGATTCATGTAGGAATAGGAAAAGGAAAAAAATTTTTCAAGGTTTATAGTTCAGAGATAAGCGCTATTAACATCACGTATATTCTTCCAATATAAAGAAAGCTCTCTCTATATTGTTTGTTAAATGTGTTTATAACATTTATGGAAGATGAAGAAAATATCAGCAAAGAAATAATCTCTTTACCCAGTGTTACTTTACAAGTCAGTCTCCACTTGTACCCCCTCCCGTGGATTTTTATCATTTATTTTCTTTATAATAA
Source organism: Hyaena hyaena (assembly GCF_003009895.1). Lineage (NCBI taxonomy): Eukaryota > Metazoa > Chordata > Mammalia > Carnivora > Hyaenidae > Hyaena > Hyaena hyaena. Next base: position 812,957 of record NW_024080755.1, on the reverse strand, counting down.
GTTCTACCAAATACGTATATATCTCCAAACAGCATGTTGTCTAATTTTGCATGTTTTTGAACTTTATATTAATGGTATCCCTTCTCGTGTGTCCTTCTGCAACTGTCTGGGCTTGTGGGGTCTATCCCTGCTGAAGGCCATTCAGTATGGCTATGCCATTCAGGTCTGTACCAAAATTCATTGATCCAGCATCCTGTTGGTGGATGTTTGAGTTTTTTCCAATTTTTTGCTATTCCAAGTCATGCGGTCATGAAAAATCTCATTTGCGTCTCCTGGCGCATATATCCAAGCGCTTCACTGAGATCCGTGGCGAACGCAAGTTTATCTTCTGTCTCACTGCATGACACCAGAGCCCTTCCTGAGTAGGTTTACGTTCCGGTTAGCAGTGTGTTTGTTCCCGTCGTTCTTTATCGTTTCCAGACCTGGCATAACTCTCCTTAATTTTGGCCAGTTCCCTCCTTGTGAGCATAAAAAGGTGCCTGTGCTTTTCCTTTCTGTTTCTCTGATTACTAGTGAAGATGAGTATCTTTCCACACGTGCACTGGCCTCTCATGTTTCGTCTTCTGTGAAATGCCTCATAGATCCGTAGCTTTTAAAAAAGAGAAGTGGGGCACCTGGGCAGCTCAGTTGTTTGAGCGTCTGACTTTGGCTCAGGTCATGATCTCACGGTTCATGGGTTCGAGCCCCGCGTCAGGCCCTGTGCTGACAGTTCAGACCCTGGAGCCTGTTTCAGATTCTGTGTCTCCTTCTCTCTCTGCCCCTCTTCCGCTTGTGCTTTGTCTCACTCTGTCTCTCAAAAATAAATGTAAAAGAAAAAGAAGAAGAAAAAACAAAAGTAAGCTCATTTAACAAATATCACGAATGTCTTTTGGTTCAAGAAATATGCTTCTGCAATGTCATTTCGATGGCAGAGTCCAATTTCTTGTACATTCTGTGCTTTACTGTTCCTTCCCTATGAGACCATCTGGATGATTTCACTGTTGTCTACGCCAATGCCGAAAGCATTCTCACCGCTTAATCTCTGGACATGTTCATGATTTACTCTCCTGGGGGGATCAGTACCTTCCGAAAAGTGGAATTGTCAAGTCAGGGGGCATGAATAGTTTTAGATCTTTGATTCACATCACCGAGTTGCCCTCCAAAAAGGTTTTATCAATTTATATTCCAACCAGCGATGGAGGAGGGTGCTTTCATGCGGATTCAGTGAATCTCTTCAGCATTGTTTTCCACCCATCTTCCTGACAGTGTGTGTGGCATTCTTTTCCTGTCTCTTCAGTGTCCATGCTGGCGGTGGAAGAGTATGAGGAGATGCAGGTTAACCTGCAGCTGGAGAAGGACCTTCGAAAGAAGGCCGAGTCATTTGCACAAGAGGTAAGTATCCAGAGACCTAGTTTTAAACGTTTGTTTCTGAAAGAACTCTGCAGATGACGTATCAAAATAGGGTTTGAAGTTGAATCAGAACTTACCACTTTGTTTTTAAAGATTTTTTATTTTTTAAGGGAATCTGTACCCCCAACATGGGAGCTTAGACTCACAATCCCAAGGTCAGGAGTTGCATGCTCTACCGACTAACCCATCCAGGCGCCCCAGAACTCATCACTATAAACTAAGGGAGGCAGCTATGAAATAGTGTCAGGGTCACTGAACCCGGTGTCAGAAGATCTGGGTTCAAATTTGGGCCATGTCAGTCAGTCACTAGTTGTATGACCTGCGAGTATTCGCCTTCTTGGGCTTCGCTTTCACTATCTGTAAAGTGGGTGATGTTAGTGGCTCAGTCAAGTGATTTCAAAATCAAATGGCCTGATACAGGATTTTGTACTACAAAATGCTGTACAGGGGAAAGAACTTGTATCTGGGTATACCCATAACTTGTGATGGGAAGGCCAGCTCGGGTACGGGATTTCTGTATGTTTCAAATAGCCTTAAGAATCCAGGTTACATTGGGGCACCTGGGTGGCTCAGTTGGTTAAGCATCCGACTTGGGTTCAGGTCATGATCTTGTGGCTCGTGGGTTCGAGCCCCGCTTCGGGCTCTGTGCTGACAGCTAGCTCAGTGCCTGGAGCCTGTTTCAGATTCTATGTCTCCTTCTCTCTCTGACCCTCTGCCACTCATTTTCTGTCTCTATCTCAAAAATAAATCAACTAGGGGAGCCTGGGTGGCTTAGTCGGTTAAGCGTCCGACTTTCGCTTGGGTCATGATCTCGCGGTTGTGGGTTCGAGCCCCGCGTCGGGCTCTGTGCTGACTGCCAGCTCAGAGCCTGGAGCCTCTTTCGGTCTGTGACTCCCTCTCTCTCTGACCCTCCCCTGCTCATGCTGTCTCTCTCTCTCCTAGAAATAAATAAAACATAAAAATTTAAAAAAAATAAATAAATAAATAAATCAACTAAAAAAAGAAAAAAAAAGAATCCAGGTTACATCTCCCGTACCAGCTCAACTAACAGCATCATGGCTTTAGTGCTTGTCTTCACCTCCTAGACGGTGATCTCAGTACACGAGCGGATTCTTCACTTGTGGAACGTTACCATGTTGTACACCCATTGTCATGGCCTTTCGCCAGAGTAGTGATTTTCCTCTCATGTCAGAGATAAGCTTTGAGCTTCTTATGATCTGGCTCTCCTTTGTTGACCTGTTGTCTCTGGGTTTTCCATGGCCCTGGGGCTGGTTTACAGGGAAGCGATGAGGCGCCAGTTGGCTGAACTATAACAGCTCATGACATGGTGCTGGTCTGCTTGAGATTTCTATCACGTAGAAGTAGTTCGAATCTGCGTGCGCCCTGTAGGCTGTGCCGGAACGTAGCTAAGGAAATGTAAAACATTCGTAGGTAGAAGTAACCAAGGTGGCAGAAGGAAGACAAAGCATGGGGTTATGGGAATGACATTTGAAAATCAGATTATGGTTTTGTGCAGGCGTCTCTGCACTCGAATGTAGCTGTGCTAGCAATGAACTCTGTAAAAGGTGTCGTCCAAGAAGATGTGAATTTGAAATATTATTCATTTTATTCAGAGACTTTAATGAAAGGTGACTAAAAATTGTTCTCTTATTACTTGGAAGAAAGAAAAAAGGATTGAAGTGTGTTAGAGCCCTTCGGGAAAGCTGCAGCAATATAAATAATGGCACCAAGTAAACAGCCGAGGGAGAGCAGGGACAGGGATGATGTGAAGGTGTCCCCACCGTAGAACTGAAAAGCTTGGCTTGTTTCGACCCGAATGCCAGCGTCTTATGTTGAGAAACAGTTTCAGTTTTACATCTGTTGTTCGTGGAACAATATTAGAATACAAAGCAGCTCGAAGAAAACTTGAAGGTCGTGAGGCAGCAGAGAAGATAGATGGGAGAAGCGGGATTCCGCTGAGAATGTGAAAACGGGCGAAGGATTCTGCCCTCCACCTGGTAGTGATGGGTGGAAACCGTGACACTGACCGGTGACCCCAGCACCCGGAGGTGGAGGTGGGAGGAGGGAGAGCAAGGGCCCTTCTGGTGCCGTCATGATTTGCAGTGGTGCCCAGTGTTCTTGTAGTATCTGCATTCGATCTGCACAATAGCGAACAGAAAACCGCTGTTTGTTTTCAAACTATACTTAGATTAGAAGCCATATACCTTCCCCTTTGCACGGATGATGGATTCTCAGCTTTTCCACAGGTAACTACTGCTGAAAGGTGCATGACTTGATTTAACAAGAGAAGTACTCTTTCGCATTTTGGTTTTTAGAGCATCCAGCAAATATCCTCAGAAGCCAGACGCTGTGCTCATGGTGGGGCTGTAATGGCAAAGAAAACAACTATGATTCCTGCCCGTCTGGAGCCTTAGAATTTGATAGTTAATTTACTTCATATTTTTAATTACAAAAGGAATGTATATTCCTTGTAAAAAAAAAAAAAAACCAGTTCTCAAATGTGTAAGGTAAAAAAAAAAAGGAAGTTTCTCCCCACTCCTACTTCTACCTGTTCATTAAAAGAAAGTATGTGTGGAGGCGCCTGGGTGGCTCAGTCAGTTAAGCATCCGACTTCTGCTCAGGTTATGAGCTCATGGTTCGTGAGTTCAAGCCTTGCTTTGGGCTCTGTGCTGATGGCTTGGGGCCTGGAACCTGCTTTGGATTCTGTGTCCCCAGCTCTCTCTCTGCCCCCCTCACCTCTCAAAAATAAAATAAACAAACATGCAAGTTAGTGGGTCACAACCAACATTTCTTTAAAAAAAAAAAAGTGCATATGCGCGCGCGCGCACACACACACACACACACACACACACACACACAGGAATATTATTCAGCCATAAAGAAGAATGAGATCTGGATCTAGAGGGTGTTAGGTTAAGTGAAGTAAGTCAGAGAAAGACAAATACCATATGATTTCACCTACATGTGGAATCTGAAAAACAAAACAAACAAAAAAGCAGAAACAGACCCATAAATATGGAGAACAAACTAGTGGCTGCCAGAAGGGAGGGGAGCATGAAGGGATAGAAAAAAATGGGTGAAAAAAAAAGGCAACATAAAAAACAAAACAAAAACAGGACCCTCCCTCCATAAGGAAGAAACAGCCACTTGTCTTCCTCTGTTAAGTTTTGGTATTTCTTCAGTGTAATTTTATTTTTCTTTATAGAAACAATATTTTTTTCTTTTTCTCTTTTTATTTAAGTTTATTTATTTACTTAGAGCACATGCATATGAGCAGGGGAGGGGCAGAGAGAGAGGGAGGGAGAGAATCTTAAACAAGCTCTAAATTGTCAGCACAGAGCCTGACATGGGGCTTGATCTCATGACCCGAGCTGAAATCCAGAGTCAGACACTTAGCTGACTGAGCCACTCAAGTGCCCTAATGTAATTTTAGTTTTTAATGAAAGGTTTTCCTGTACTTTTTAAATATATTTTTTCCTTGCTAGTCAGTGTAATTTTCCTTGTTAGAAAGCTTGGGTTCCTCATTCAGCATGTGGTCAGGAATGTAGATACCAGATGAGGCTGTTGTGTTCTTCCCCCAGACAACCCAGCCGATATTTTAATATTCTTCTGGAAAGAATGCATTTTATATTAATGACACAAGCTTTTCTTCTCTTTTTCACTCTTTGAAAAGATTTATGAAATTCCTCGGAAATTCTGGAACCTATATTTGTGTGATAAGAGACCAACCTCCCTAATCCTAGCCATCAAGTTTTTGCCATAGTTAAAAGCCAACATCATTAGCATTTGGTAACTAAATTTCCTTTAAACACAGTCGTTAGAAGGTGTTGTGTTGTATATTTCATGTTAGTGTCTTAAAGTCTAGAAAAGGTAGTCTGAGTAAGTTCCTTCAAGTTACCGTCATTACCTAGAGGAATTTCTTTTCTCTGTGTTCTTTTCATTGTATGCTATTACTATTTACAGATTGTTACAGGGTTTTGCCAGAGAAATTCACATTCTTAACATCCCCGAGACATAATCTTCACTCTTTTCTTTTCAAAAGAACCAAAGTTGAGATAATTCATAATCACATAAAGTTGCACAGGTTTTCCTGATCGTTGTGTCGGGAAGGAGAACTGTGTCTTTCCACCGAGAGAGCGGGTGCTCAGAGAAGCAGTGCAGCGAGGGGCACAGCCATGCCTTGACTGACGATGGTGGCCATGCCCAGCGCTGTTTGCCTGCTGAGTTCACCGCTTCTGTCCTGGTCGCCCACCCCAACTGCTGCCCCTCTTTCTGCTCCCGGCCTCACTCTTGGGAAAAGGCCTCACTTGCTAGAAAGCCAGAGGACTCACCGACTCCAGCTGCTATTTGCAGGCCTTCCTGCTCGCTCTCTGAGGTCTTTGCGAAGACATTGGCAAGGGACCCTAATCAAGTTAAGTTTTAAAAGAAGAGAAATGACGGGGTGCCTGGGTGGTTCAGTTGGTTAAGCATCCGACTTCGACTCAGGTCATGATCTCACAGCCTGTGGGTTTGAGCCTCGCATCAGGCTCTGTGCTGATGGCTCAGCCTGGAGCCTGCTTCAGATTCTGAGTCTCCCTCTCCCTCTCTTTCAGCCCCTCCCCTGCTCCGCTCTCTGTCTCTCTCTCAAAGTAAAATAAAGACATAAAGAAAAATTTTAAAGAAGAAAAATGCCTTAAAACATTATTATGATAATAATAGTAACTCAGAATTGCTCATTTCAGTTATACCACTGGTTTCAGATGCCAGATACTAGATGAGATACTGGTGAACTAGTGGTGGCTCTTCCCGAGCACGGTGATGCCTCTCACCTCTCCGTCCTGGGGCTCAGCACCTGCGCATGCGTACACACCCATTCCCTCCCGCCTCCCCGGCACCTTCCATTCTTAGAAAGAAGTGAGCGGTCTGGTGGAAGGAGAATGTCAGTTTTACTTTAAAATGCTGTTAAGAATTTGAGATTCTGAGGCTCTTCTGTTAAATGGGCCTAATTCCAGAGTTAATGTAACATTTCATGTGTAGACTCACCTGCTGGCTCAGTTGTGTAGGATATTAAGGAAAAGAAGCAACAGGTTCATGGAAAATAATGTCATATTCAGAAATGTAACCTTGTGAAGACTCGGTGAATAATGCACATAAGTTGCTTAATAAAGTGGTACAGTAAATGTTAATGTACCTCATCCCATCTCTTTTTACCCTCCGGTGTTGACTGCTTTCATCACTAGGGCAAAGCTAATTGGTTTAAAACAAAACATTAGATTTAGTTAATAGAGGAAGGAGATTAGCCGGGTAGTTAAGAGCTTAGGCTTCTAAATCAGACATATCTTGGCTTAAATCCTGTTTCTGCCACTTCATGTGTTCTTGGGAATGTTGCTTAACATCTCTGAACCTCAGTTACCTTATTAGTAAAAATGAGATAATAATAGTATATACTTGACAGTATTCTAGGGATTAGATGATATAATACATGTAAAATCATCACAATATCTATCACACAGTGTTAGTAAATTTAAGCTATTCAAGGAAGAAGTATTCAGCTCCTAGGATTGATGTAAGGATTAAAATAACACATATAAAATATTTAATAGAGTACCTGGTATAAGATAAGTTCTTGATAAATATTAGCCAGTTCTATTATTAATAATGTATTTTAAAACAATAATAAAACAGTGAAAAACTGAGATATAAAATTAGACTTAGTTATTGCATATATGCCTCATTGGTGCAAGGTTCTTGAAGATTGTATGAAAATTATGGTTGAAGTCATAGCGGTCATTACTTCTAGAACTGTGATACTATACCAGGCAGAGATTGGCCTTTAACTTTTAAAAATAATGTTTATTTTTGAAAGAGAGAGAGAGAAAACACAAGTGGGGGAGAGGGAGAGCGAATCCCAAACAGGCTCCACACTGTCAGTGCAGAGCCTAATGTGCGGCTCCATATCACAAACCGCGAGATCATGACCTGAGCCACAATCAAGAGTTAGACACTCAACCGACTGAGCCACCTAGGAGCCCCGCCTTTAACTGTTTAGTAGAAGCTCCGTGTGCTTTCCCGTCGCTCCGGTTTTGGTTGGGGAGACGCGGGACATTGATTAGTGCAGACATGTTTTGTCCTTCCCTCTTAACAGATGTTCATAGAGCAGAACAAGCTGAAGAGACAGAGCCACCTTCTGCTGCAGAGCTCTGCCCCTGACCAGCAGCTGTTGAAGGCTTTAGAAGAAAATTCAAAACTTGTCCAGCAACTGGAAGAAGAGAGAATTCAGCATCAGAAAAAGGTAATGGATTTGCTTCTGGAGTCTTGACACACACCCCCCTCAGTCCGGTTACCTAGAGCTCTCCCGTTGGCCCTAGTGAGTCTTCCCGGTCTACTCACTTTTTAGAAAAATGTCACTACCAAGTGAAGTTAATTTAGTGCCCAACTAAAAATTCATAGCACACTATCCCAGACTTCATAACAGTCTTTAACCTGTCTGAAGGTCTGAAGAAGCGAGGGAAAGAGCGAGCACTCGAAAAGAGCTTGGATAAGGCATCGAAAGCATGGTTGGGACATCTGTGAGTCGATGGTGTTTCTGGGGACCACATGCACCACGAGAGTGTGTCCGTCTCAGAGGGCTTCTTGGGGGACACGGGTTTTATTCAAAGAGGGAGGAAATGTCCACGTTGGTAGTAATTGTTTAGAGAAAATTCCTGATTTTCTAAAACTCGCACAAATGTATATGTTTAAAGACTTCCCAAGTGGTTGTTTCATTTTGTTTGAGTGGACCAATTCCAGCTGACACGGCCCACCTTTGTGTGCCAGGCGGAACGGAGAGCCATCCCAGTAGGTGAGAGAGAGAGAAGAGGCGGGAGGGGAGGGCAGGCGAAGAGGCGGAACAAAGGCTCTGAAGTTACAGAAACCACTTATGAAAAATTACATCAATATTTATACTATTTCCAGTGTACCTCGTTTGTGAAGAAAAGGCTGCCGTTTATCATCCCCTGTCAAAGTCTCTCTAAGCGATAATAGTGACGTTTAATCCTTGGAAATTGCTGAAGTTCTTACAAAGTTGGTCATGAGGCAGAGTTCATTTCTACCCCCTCAGTAATGTTGGTGTATGCGCACAGCCTCCGCATGAGTGGATGGGAGCAGGGGTTGCCCCTGGACGGAGATCCAGGGAATCGAGTGGGGAGGAGAGAATTTTTGTCTTCTTTTCTCTTTTGGTCCCCACATGCAGGAATTGCCACTTCAAATAAAGAGGGGGGAGAATGAAAGCAGGTTTATGCTTATATAGCTTGTGCTAGAGCTTTGCAGCTTTGAAAAGTCTTACTAGTGGTAGTCAGCCCATGTAGTATGTAACACGGGCCTGGAACCTACCGAATTGAAGTGAGGTGTGGGAGTCGGTCGCTGTGTACGTACCTTGCTGGGGTAGGAAGAGAGAGTAGCTGATACTGAATTCTAGACAAAATCCTGAATGCAGCTGTAGCAGTCAGGCCTTCTGAGGCTGCCACACCAGAATAGACTGTCCTTCTCTGTGGTCTTTCACACATGTGGTGTTAAATAGCTCTTCCCTGTCCCTCAGCCGCCTGTAGACTCCCCAGAAATCTTTCCAACACTGTATTGTTTTCATGATGATAAAAGCAACACATATTTCTTCTAATGAACAAACTCTTATTTTTTAATTTTATTTATTTATTTTAAATGTTTGTTTATTTTTGAGACAAAGAGGCAGAGCGCAAGCAGGGGCGGGGCAGAGAGAGAGGGAGACACAGAATCCGAAGCAGGCTCCAGGCTCAGAGCTGTCAGCACAGAGCCCGACGCGGGGCTCGAACTCACAAACTGTGAGATCACGACTTGAGCCAAAGTCAGACACTTAACTGACTGAGCCACCCAGGCACCCCATAAACTTTTAAAATGCAATACAAATTATGGGGCGCCTGGGTGGCTCAGTTGGTTAAGCGGCCGACTCTGGCTCAGGTCGTGATCTCACGGTTTGTGGGTTCGGGCCACGTGTCAGGCTCTGTGCTGACAGCTCAGAGCCTGGAGCCTGTTTCGGATTCTGTGACCTCTCTCTGACCCTCCCCTACTCACGCTGTCTCTCTTTCTGTCTCTCAGAAATAAATAAAAAACATTAAAAAAAATACAGTACAAATTAAAGAAGAAATCAGAGTTTTCCAAGAATTCCATATTTTGGTACCTATCCAAGCTTTAGGCAAATAGAGACTTTTATGAAGGTAGTTTACATGGAATGATACCCTGCGTATTGTTCTACAGTCTGATTTTTTTTTCCAGTTGGTAACGTACCATCTCGTGCCAAGGTGTAGTGAGCTGTGTGATTTTAAACAGCTGTTAAGAGTACTTCATTTAGTGAACACACCATGATTTCTTCAATCAGTAATATTGGTGGATATTTATTTTCAATTCTTGCAATTGAACACTATAGTGTTACAAAGAACACTATAGTGGATATATTTGATTACTTGTTTTATTATTTCTTTTTTTTAAAGATTTTTTTTAAAGTTTATTTTGAGAGAGAGAGAGGGAGGGAAAGAGAGCCTGTGTGAGCGAGTGGGGGGGGGGGGGCAGAGAGACAGAGAGAGAGAGAACCCAAGTAGGCTCCACACTAACAGCACAGAGCCTGACATGGGGCTCAATCTCATAAACCACAAGATCATGACCTGAGCTGAAATTAAGAGTCAGATACTTAACCAACCCAGCCACTCAGGTGCCCTGTCTCCTTATTTCTTTAAGGCAGATTTTAAAAGTAGTTTACGAAATCAAGTGGTCAGTCTTTGTTTCTTTTTATTTCAGAGAGAGAGAGGGAGAGAAAATGTGTGATTGCGGGGAGGGATAGAGAGAATTTTAAGCAGACTCCATGCTCAACATGGAGCCTGACTTGGGACTTGATCCTACAGCCCAGGAATCCTGACCTGAGCCAAATTCAACTTAACCAACCGAGCCACCTAGGCACCCCTCTTTCTTTCTTTCTTTTTTTTTTTTTTTTTTAAGGTTTTTGATACTTGTTACCAAGTTGTCCCCCAAGGGTTCTTTTTCATGCTACCTGAATTTTCTTTTGAAAATGGGTATGAAAGTAATAATCTGTTTTAAATGAATTTCTTAGATAATATCTTACCTTTTTGACTCATGTTTAAACGTTTAATTATCCGGGGTATTAAGTCTCCAATAAATCTATATAGACTCAAATAGCTGCTGTTTTAAAAACTGACTGTACTCTACGATTTATGTGGTGTTTTTTTTTTAATATTTTTATGTATTTCTAAGAGAGAGAGAGAGAGAGACAGCGTGAGCAGGGGAGGGTCAGAGAGAGAGGGAGTTACAGACTGAAATAGGCTCCAGGCTCTGAGCTGCCAGTCAGCACTGAGCCCAACACGGGGCTCGAACCCACGAACCGCGAGATCATGACCTAAGCGAAAGTCGGACGCTTAACCGACTAAGCCACCCAGGCGCCCCGGATTTATGTGGTTTTTAAGATGGATTGGAATCTCTTTGCCATGAAATGGGAAGTAAAGGGAAACAATGATGTTTCCCCCCTTGATTTTTCCTTGACAAAGGAAAGACTATGAAGTTCTGTTTATAAATTACAGGTGAAAGACTTAGAAGAGCAGCTAGAAAACGGAGCTCTCCACAGAGAGATACGCAACCTTAAACAGCAGCTGGGGCTTCTGGAAGAGGATAAAAAGGAATTGGAAATGAAATACCAGAATTCTGAGGAGAAAGCCAGAGACTTAAAGCATTCCGGTAAAAGCGTCAAGTGGGCGCTCCTGTGTCTTTGTAGTCGGTGACTTCCCCTTGCCCAGCCCCAAACCTGGCCAGTAGCTGGTCTGGGCGCTTGCCAAATGCTGGCGTCCGCAAATAACTGCAGTTGAGTCGAATGGCCACTGCCCTCCAGTGATCTGCAAGCACTCAGGCTTCTTGCCGCACTCAGCGTTTGTGAGCTTCACGTACAGAATTAAGACACAAAGATACAGCTCATATGACAAGACCAACATTGCAGAATTCCTCAGGGCTTCAGAGAGGTGTGTTCGTGGAGGCATGTTGTCCATTTCAGGGCACCTTTCTAAGAGGAACTAAACTTTGAAGGTTCATACAACTCTCATGTCTGGTGTCTAAATATACCCACGATCTAATACTTTCAGTATCACAGCTAACAATAAAATGGGCAACAATATGTATATTAAAGTGGAAAAACTTTTAAACCACCAGGGGATATTTAAATCAAAGGATTTATTCATTCGGTTCTCGAAGGCTTGACGGGAATGTGTGAATTGGATTATTACACCGGGATAAGTACTAAGTTCTGTTGGAAGGTGGGTGATTTAAGGAGGCAGGTCGTTCCCATTTATAACAGCTTCGATATTCACTTCAGCTTTTTGGTTCATTTTATACTAGAATTTTGAAATCTGTATGGAAGAACCATGTAGGCTTTTCTTTCCACCTTTAAAAAGGAGTCTGTGCTTTCTAACCCACAATGAAAGTGAACTTCAATTTATTTTTTTAATTGACCTAAAATTAAGAAGTATTTCATTCTTTTTAAGTGAATATCCAGGCAGCCTGTGGCCAAAGCCATCTTGATTTTATATGTAGAAACAAACAAAAAAGCAGATCATTTGGGGGTGCAGTCATTCATGGAGACAGGACTGGCTGGGGACAGACAGAGCCATTCCTGAGTACAAACCATGTTCTGTACCCAGAGCCCAGTGGAGCCCATGTTGGAGTTATTAGCATCTGCAACATACATTGAACTTGAGCTCCTTGAACTCAGAAACTATCTTGAACAGCACCAAGCATGGACCCTTTCACATTGTTGGTGCTTAAATACCTGCTTCATTAATGACGTGAATGAATTGAACAGATAAATTCTATTTCCAGGATGCTCCTTCGCAAAGAGCAACCCGTTTCAGAAGTTACAGACATTTGAGAGTCTGAGTCTGGTTAAAATCAAGAACTCAAGGGTTTGCAGTGATTTTTTATTTAAAAAAATTTTTTTTTATGTTTGATTTATTTCTGAGCTCGAAAGAGAGAGAACATGAGCAGGGGAGGGTCAGAGAGAGAGGGAGACACAGAATCTAAAACATGCTCCAGGCTCTGAGCTGCCAGCACAAAGCCGACACGGGGCTCGAACCCACAAACCGTGAGATCATGACCTGAGCCGAAGTCGGCCGCTTAACCGACTGAGCCACCCAGGCATGCCCTGAGAGTTTGCAATTTTTTGAAGGAAATTAAGTGGAGGAGGAAAGTATGCTATTCAAATTCATCACTGAATGTCATCTTTAAAATTAATTCCTGGTCTATACATTTTAAAAGTCAAGTATTAACAGTTTCTTAGTGTTTGAGCAGTATTCCATCGTTAACAAATATTTCTTCAGCCTACTCAGCCCTTACTTCCCACCCGTACAGCATTGTCCTGAATTTTTTTTTTCTTTTCCATTGTTGGATGTATAGCAACAAGGCAGTAATGTTTTCTTGTAACCTATGTAAGACCTTGCTCGCATTAGCGGTGGCAGGCAGCCTGAAGGATAAAAAGGTTAAGATACTCTGCAGTTTCATAGTGAGGTTTCTTTTTTCTTTTTTAATGTTTTATTTATTTTCAAGACAGAGAGAGACAGAGCATAAGCGGGGGAGGGGCAGACACAGAATCCGAAGCAGGCTCCAGGCTCTGAACTGTCAGCCCAGAGCCCGAAGCTGGGGCTCGAACCCACAGACAGTGAGATCATGGCCTGAGCCAAGGTTGGACTCTTAACCGACTGAGCCACCTAGGCGCCCCCCATACTGAGATGTCTAACTTTGCCTTAATACAAAGACCTTGATTTTGAGAGATGTTATGTGTTTTCCTCTACATGGGTAAAAGGTGTTACGTTCAGTTGCCTGTTTCAGCTCTTTCCTGAATGCTTGCTCTCTGTGCAGTTGACGAGCTCCAGAAGCGGGTGAACCAGTCAGAGAACTCGGTGCCTCCACCGCCTCCTCCTCCACCGCCGCTTCCCCCTCCTCCTCCCAACCCCATCCGGTAAGCACCTGCGGGAAGCCCGCTGGGCATCCATGGCCTTCCTTGTCAGGGAAGCTGCAGTGGACGTGCGGGGCATCCCTCCTTTAAAAACAAAAAACAAGCACAGCGCTGTCTTAAGTTGTGCCATTGGAGGAATGGGTGGTAAAAACGTAAAAACTCTGAAACTTACCAGCTGGTATCTCATCAGGTCTTGTAAAGGCCAGTGTATCCTCCGGTCTTGTGATCTATACAGAAAGGGCCCTAAAAAGCACCTGGCAGAGACGTTCCCGGGGCCCAGCCTGTTCTCCTGCCATGGGTGTTACAAACCCAAGAGCCAGACGTTTGTTGAAAAAATCCGATGCTTCCCTTGTAAAATTTCAGTCCGTGACCCCTGGGATTTCCGTTATGTGGAAGACCAAGGAATTTTGAGCTTTTCCAGAATGTTTTTTTCCCTTTCCGCGTCCTGCTCTGAATTTGAAAAGCTCTGGTTTGTTCATTTACTTTAAAAACAAAAGTACTAAATGAGACAAAAACTTATCAGTAGTAATTGTTACAGACTAGTAATTAAGCTAAAAGTGCTAATTATGTTTTATCCCTAACCTCCCATTTAAACCGTAATGCCGAGGGAAGAACGTTCCATAAGAAGAAGAAATTGGTTTACGTCCTTGTGATAGAGAATCATCTGTGCAGGACAAGAATTCACTTTTTCTGAAGCTGGAGGTGACTCGATGGTCCTGGGTGCCTGTATTAAGCACAATAGATCCTAGAGTCAAATATCCCCTCCTTTGTCATTGGTGCTTCATCCTGATGTCCAGCAGTACGTGGGACAACCTGTTTGCCCCGGTGACAGCTTACCTCCTCATGTCATGGTGTCAGCTGCGTCTGTATAATTTATTCTGGAACAAAGGGAATTTAAAATTTTGCTAGCTTTTTCACCTTTCATTTACTCATGTGTTTTGTTTAATCCTTTCACCCAGAGAGGCCATTTATTCACGCTCTTTGCACCTTTGCTGTTCCGTCTGAATAGAATGTGTAACGTGTTCCTCCCACACGACTATGAAAATGGGACTTTGCCTTTTAAAAAGATTCTCATTAGTTTTCCTTACTGAGCAGGGGATGACATAAATAATCTACTTTAAGCCATTGAGGTAGTCAGGGCAAAATAATTTTTACACGTGATTGGTCCAAGAGCCAATTGAAAGAATTTCAGGTATTTTAAATTCTTTTTTGTCCCGAGTAGCTAAATCGGTTGGAGATATTCTGAATTTGACATTTAAAATAGGAAATTCAGCACTTTGATCTTTCTCTAAGGTGTAGAATTTTGAGCTGATAAGAAAGGTCACTTCTGTCTGAGGAGGGAGAACTGTGAAGAAAGCGATTATAGTCTTGCTGTTGGCCTTTAATTTTTAGTCTAACAAACCTGGAAGCCGGAATTAAAAGTAAAGTGTAACCTAAATAGAATATTTTCCCAAAGAGCGCTTTTCAGCTATACTGAGAAATGAATGTAGGACTCAGACTATACGTCCAAAGCGTGAGCTCTTTTTTATGAGGCCCTTTAAAGAAAATTTTCACTGAATAACATAAATGATTTTTATTATAAGATGAATTTAAGTAGTGTAAGATGTAATTTCTCAGTAGAAAGAGAATTTTCTTTCTTTTTTTTTGTAAGGAGTACTTTCTTGTCAAAGAAATGTATTTGCATATGTATTGAGTTTCACTGGACTTTGAATCCACTAATCAAGGTTTTCTAACTTTGTTCCTGCACCATTTGTTTTACCCTGACATAACATAGATCATGGATATAAATGAAAACAGAAAAAAAAAAAAAAAAAAAAGTCTAGGGAGTGCTCCTTTGACCCAGGGGACAGGTGGGAGAGAGGAAAGCGAGAAAGAAGGCATACCTTGGTCATGTTTTACTGGTCATAGTGAACTCAGGAGAGGTCCTGGGCAGGCACGACTCACAGGGAAGGGTTGGGTGTATTGGCTTATTAGTTAACGTTCGCCAGAGAAACAGAACCATTAGGGGTGTGTGTATAGACCTATGTGCATATATGTGTATACATCATATGCATTCACATAAAAGATTTCTTCTAAGGATTCGGTTCACATGATTATGGACTATGACAAGTCCTGGGGTGGGTTGGAAAGATAGAGCCTAAGGAGAGCCTAGGCTGTGGTTTCAGTCTCAAGGTCAAGTAGGGTTCCGACCAAGGAAGAGGTGGTGTTTCAATCTGAGTCTGGAAGCGGGGAAAGGCGGATGTCCTCATTTCAAGGCAGGTAGGCAGGAGGAATTCTGTCTCACTTGGGCCGTGATCACACTTTGGTTCTATTCAGGCCTTCAACTGATTGTAAGAGGCCCACCCACATTACGGATTACAGTGTGCTTTACTCAGGCTTCCAGTCTAAACGTTAATCTTATTCAGAAACCCTCACAGAAACACCCAGTATACTGTTTGACCCCATATCTGAGTACCTCATGACCCAGTCAGGCTGACTCATAAAATTAACTATCACAGTGGGGATGAGAAACACTTATTAAAGAATTTCAAGGTCAGTGTCTTCCGTGGAACCGTTCCGTGTTTGGGAGCTCTTGCTTGAAGCTTTTATCCATTCAGTTGAACTGGCTGTGAAATGGGGCAGTTTCAGCCGGAGGTTTGGATGATTGGTCCCAGGTGTCTTGTCCTGGTGTTCTCACCGGGCCTGGGGGACCCACTTTGTCTGTGACCTAAGCCCCATCTTGACAGAGGGCTCTTTTTTAATGTTATGGATGATGTTCCTCTGGGCACCATGATTCTCTAACTGTACTTCAATTCAGAATAGTTCAAGTTAACACTTTCTCTCCTCCACTTAAGTGCTTTACTTCATTTATGTAAATATACACAGATATTTCGAACAGTGCAAATAACTTCCTGCTTTGTAATCTCTATGGACAATAATTCAACACTGAAAATTTCAGAACCAGAAATGAGTTCATTACAGAGTATTGTGAGAGAGTAAGAGGAAGCCCCGACTGGGGACAACCCTCTCCAGGCCCCACTCTCCCCCGGAATGTTAACCTCCAGACCTTGAATATTCCTTGCCTTCAGTCACAGAATGGCACAAGTGAGCAGATAACATTTGCATTATTTTGTTTCTTCCCAACTTTTGGAATAAGATATGCTTCTTTTAAAGTTCTGTGTACAATAAACTATTTGTAAAAAAAAAAAAAAAAAATAAAAAATAAAAACAATAAACTATTTGTAAAAAAAAAATTAAAAAAAATTAAAAAAAAGGGTAGCACCCCCCCCCAAAAAAGAGTTCTGTGTAAATAAGGATTTCTAACTTCTTGTGAAAATAATTTAATTCCATTTTGGGCCACGGTGAACCCCCAAAAGACAAACCAAATGAAGTCAAAAGTCCACTGACTGATTGTTTTCCAGTTGGTACATTCTAGAAACCTCACGGGGTAGAGTGGAATGTGGTGCTTTTTTTTTTTTTTTTTTTGCCGGGCTTCATGAGAGACTGGTCAGCGTGTTTGGGAGTTTGAAGAAAAGGCAGTTCGAGGATTAGTAGTAGATCCTATAGGCAGAAGTAAGAAATTAAAAAATCTGAAAATCATGGTGAGTAGGGAACACTGAGTTGTTCTGTCCTCAGCCAGGCATTGCCGCGTATCCAGGTGCCCCGTTTCCTAGAGGCGACATTACGCCTTTGCAGAGTGGCCTCCTTGGGACTGAGGACATTTATAATGTAGTTGAAGGAACTCAGGAATTCTCGGTCCATTTGGTTTTTTTGATAAACTATTTTGAGGGGGAGTGATAATGTATGTAGAAACGTACACCAACTTATGTACAGTTTAAAAGTGATATAAAGTGAACACCCACGTGTTTACCATCCAAATCAAGAAATAGAAAAATACTGGTAGCCTAGAGTCTTATCCTTTTATTCTTTTGTGAAAGAAAAAAAAATTGCCTACGTATATATCCCTAAAGTCCTATAAATATACATATTTTTTTCTAACTATATATTTGGAATTTTACTGTCTGCATTTGGGTCTCGTTCTTTTTATTCTACATTATTTTGCAAGACTCATCGGTGTTATTTTGTGGAGCTGAACCTCATGCATATTCATGGAAACATAATCCATTTTATGAATGTCTCTGTGTGCTTATCCATTATGATGCTTCTAGACATTTGAGATACGGCCAGTTCCAGGGCATTATGGAAATTCTACGTGAACCTTCTTGTACGTGAATCCTGGGGCACAAGGGCTTGCATTTCTGTAAGATCCATGGCAGGGGAATCACTGGCTTCTCGCATATGTGTGTCTTCAGTTCCACAGGGTGATGCTAGTTTTCCAAAGTGGTATGATCAGTTCCTACTCTGCCTTCAGTGTGAGAATTCCCGTTATTCCCAAGCCGTGCCAACGCTTGATATTACCAGACTTAGCATTTCTTGCCCATTTGATGACCGTGTAACCAAATCAACGTGGGTTTCATTTGTGTTTCCCTAGTAACCAGTGAAGTCCAGCACTTTTTCTGAATGCGTCTGGGAAATTAGGACATCTTCATTTATGGAGTTTTGAGGCTTCTGTCCATTTTTTTTCTGTAGGATTGCCCGCTCTTTCTCATCGATCTGTAGTTACATTTTTTATTCTTTATGGTGTCTTTTACTATATGGAGATCTTAAAATTTTAATGTTAAATTTATCATGACTTGGGTTTTGTACAGATTTTAAAAACATAGGCCAGAGAGACTGGTCTAAATGTATCTTATCCCTTCAATATCTGGTCTGCGTCACTCAGATTCAGAGATGTTGATGCCCATCTATCACAAATAGATATTTACTGAAAACATCTCCAAATTCTTTCAGCCTTCCCTCTCCCTCAGACATATTACGTAGATGGCTGTTTCTGAATTTGGAATATGGATGTTGATGTGTTTTTTCTGTATTTGTTTTGCTTCGCGTCACATTGGTAATTATAGTGGCTCCCTTCTTTGAGTAATTAATTTGCTTTGCTTAATTAGTATGGTTTCATGCAGAAAGGGATGAGATCTCTTTCTCTTCCCTAAAGTGATGAAAAGTTTAATAACTTGTTAAAAGTGGAAAATAGACTCCTAAATTCTAGCACTCATGTACCTAGAGACGAGTTGGATTTTTACTGAGTATTTTGAATTGGTACATCTTATTTCTTGGCTCACCAAGCATCCAGTAATCTCCTGTCACTCTTGTTCTTTCTTCCAAAGATCCCTCATGTCCATGATCCGGAAGCGATCCCATCCCAGCGGCAGTGGTGCTAAGAAAGAAAAGGCAGCGCAACCAGAAACAAGTAATTCTCACCTTCTTTGGTTTACTTTCAATGGTTTTAGCCCAGATGTTCAACAGCACACATCCTGTTAGAGTTCCTTGACCGTGAAGGACTGGGAAGAAATGTGAACTTAACAGCTGATAAGAAGGAACAAGATAACGTCCCTGCCTTCGTGCGGCTCATTGTCTAGATCACGTCACCTGTGAAGTGCACTCTGCTGGGACGGGTCTTTATAGGATGATGTGTTAAGGAAAGAGAGGGAGTGATTCCAGGTGAGGGTTTTCAGAGTTGATAGCAAGTGAGCCCAGACTTGCTCAGGCACCTGCCGCCCACAGGTGCCGTGCTGTGTACTGGCGACGGAAGATGTAGCAGTTACGCTGAGTGGGGGAGACAGGAAGTAAACAAGGATGATTACTTGGAGGATGAGCGCAGGTTCCCAAGAGAGGATGGAGGTGGACTTCTGGGTTCAGGAAGTGATGCTTACGCCGAGCAGTTTGGATCTAGGAAGTCAGGGTGAGGGAATTTAGAATAAAACTTCACATAAAGGGGCAACAGATTCAAGGTCGAAAGAGGTGGGGGTAGAGAGCTTGGCATATTAGGAAACTGAAAGAAGGTTGGTATTTCTGGAACATGGGATGCAAGAGAGGAGCTCGGAGCCAGATTCTGGAGGCTGTGGTCAAGATTTCGAAATGTATCCTAAGGGCGGTAGAGTTGGAAGTAGGGGTGTGCCATGGTGAGATTGGTCTTTTTAAAGACCTCCCACTATTGGCAGCAAAAGGACAGAGAGCAGACCGCAGGGGACCGAGGGGTGGGGAGGGGCTGTCCGTCATTCAGAGGCCTGTGGCTCCCATGCGGGGAGGAGGGTTGCAGTGGAGATAGAAAGAAATGGGAAATCCAGGAACGACTCTGGGAGGTGCGATTCACAGGCACTGACTCGCTGGAGAAGAGAAGTTGAAGGTCATGTGAAGAGGCGGGAGTGGAGGAGGAAGGGCTCGCCCATGGAGCAGCGGCACCAGGCGGCCAGGAGTAGGTCTTCGGCTCACGGAGCCGCGGGCAGAGGCGTGCTGCCACACGGAGGGCGACGGGGACCCGTAGGACCCATGTTCACCTCAGCACGTTTGCTCAACAGCTGTTAGGTGCAAAGCTAGTGCATTTGCCTGGTTCAAGCCCAGTCTGGTACAGACATCTTGGCCCCCTTATCGTGCCCCCCAGCCTCACTGATCCAGTCCAGCTACTTTCCTGCCCCTGGGAGGGTGACATTCTCCTACGTCCCGTGACATTGCTACGCTTCTCACTGCATTAGGATAGAGTCCAGACCCTGTAAGCTGCTTATTGATGGTTCTCTGCTATTACCTCAGCCTCATTTCTCTACGTCTGTTCCACCTTATGACTAGACCATTACCTCGAGGCCCCGCATGCACCTGCTCTGTCTTTCCTCATTGCAGCGTTGCCCTGCTGCCTTTCATCTACTCACAACTTTCTCGGGCAACGTGTTCCAGTTCCACATCTCCCGTGAACCTTCTAGGCTCTTCTCCACTCTCCCCCCCCTTTTTTTTTTAATGTTTATTTATTTTTGAGAGAGACAGAGCATGAGCCGGGGAGGGACAGAGAGAGAGAGGGAGACAGAATCTGAAGCAGGCTCCAGGCCCTGAGCTGTCAGCACGGAGCCTGATGCGGGGCTCAGACCCGCAAACTGTGAGATCATGACCTGCACCAAAGTCGAATGCTTAGCCAGCTGAGCCACCTAGGTGCTCCCCCTTATTTGTGAGTGTTAGCTCATTGCTCTGTGTCGCTGTAGCTTTTTGCTTCAGATTTTATTTTTTTTAAAGAATTTTTTTAAATGTTTTATTTATTTCTAGGAGAGAGAGAGAGAGACAGTGTGAGCAGGGGAGGGTCAGAGAGAGAGGGAGTCACAGACTGAAACAGGCTCCAGGCTCGGAGCCGGCAGTCAGTACAGAGCCCGCCGCGGGGCTCGAACCCACGAACCGCGAGATCATGACCTAAGCGAAAGTCGGACGCTCAACCGACTAAGCCACCCAGGCGCCCCTGCTTCAGATTTTATAACGTCCCATTCCCCAGCCTCTGCTGCGGTGTCTGGGGTATTTCCACATCTGTCCTCCTGAAGAGACTGCAAGCTCCTTGAGGGCGTACCCCTGTCTGCAGGTCCCCCACAGCTTATGTGCAGCTTCAATGAATCCAAGTTTAGACCTGGCCCTGTCTCCCCTAGCCGGGATCTCACAGCGCTATTACAAATGAAGGCTGTGTTTCAGTCTTGTTTTGGGATAGTTGGTAAGTCTTAGAGGGTTGGTAGGGCAGTCAGCATACGGTGATTTCCCCTTCTAAGTGAACCGCATTATTAGCTTGTCAACCTCCACAGCACCCTTCAAGTTAAAAATAAAAAAGTGCTCCGAGCTTATTAACCCCCAGTGTTAGAAACTATATAGTTTCCATAAGAAAGTGATGTCTCATTTATAATTCATGAAATGGGTCAGTAGCCTCTCCCTCATTCTTGAGCTATTGGATCATTACCTGGGTAAGTATCGTTACCTGCACCTGGACTGACCCAGAAGCTGTTCATGAGATGTTAAACTGAAGCTACCCAGGGGCGCCTGGGTGGCTCAGTTGATTAAGCATTCGACTTCGGCTCAGGTCATGATCTCACGGGTTGTGAGTTTGAGCCCCGCATCCAGCTCTGTGCTCACAGCTCAGAGCCTGGAGCCTGTTTCAGATTCAGTGTCTCCCTTGCTCTCTGCCCCTCCCCCACTCATTCTCTCTCTCTCTCTCTCTCTCCCCTCCCCCCCACCTCTCTGTCTCAAGAATAAACATTAAAAAATTGTTTTACACTTAAGTGATATGGACCATAGCCACACATGGTTGGAGCCACTCTGTCTGGCAAGGTGGTTATTTATAGTGTTGTTGTTAATAGTTCACACTAAAAGCTAGTTGTAGAATGAATAAATCAACAGTGATTAAATGCATGATGCATAAGTGCAGAGCGTCAGACCCTGGGGTCGTCTGTAACACTTCGGAGTTTGCATCTATAAGCAGGAACCAGTCTTACTAACAGTATTATCTATTGTTAGCATCTTCTGGTGGCTTTCACTAGCCACTTGGTATGCTTCTCCAAGTTGATGTTTGAAGAAACTTTTATTACCAATGGCTCTTAAAAAGCTTGATTGTAGGGGAAGTTCTGTGGAATATTCTAGAAGTAGTTTTTAGGTCAAATAAAAGAAATATTTAACAGACTTTGAAGTGAATAACCCTAATTTTGATAAGAATGCATTCATTGAACAAAGTCTGAGATTTGACAGGTGTGCTGGCTGCTTTATCTGCATATTTAGGTCATTAATATGTTGGTATTTTCTTACCTCAGTTTGCTAACCTGCTGAATGGGGAAAATCATAGTTCCTATTTCATAGGGTCCTTGTGAGAATGAACGAAGTCTCCTAACATGCATAGTGTTTCAAGTAGTACCGAGCATATAGAAAATACTCAAAATGTTAACTGAAAAAAGGAAATAAAGGACAAGGTTCCAGCTACCCTTTGAGGGGTAGAAGTCCTCATTCGGGGACTGTAGTTAAGGGAATATCCTTAACTTATGACCTTACATCACATGCAAACTCATTCAACCACGATGTGTTCTTTAGAAATTTTGTACATCATGGTGCCATAAGATTCTTTTTAAATGCCTTTTAAAAACATGTTAGCGGGGGTGCCTGGATGGCTCAGTCGGTTAAGTGTCCGACTTTGGCTCAGGTCATGATCTCACGGTTTGTGGGTTCGAGCCCCGTGTCGAGCTCTGTGCTGACAGCTCAGAGCCTGGAGCCCATTTTGGATTCTGTGTCTCCCTCTCTCTCTGACCCTCCCCTGCTCATGCTGTCTCTCTCTCAGAAATAAAGCATTTAAAAAAAATTAAAAACTTAAAAAAATGTTAGTGAAAGAGAAAACTAATCCTGTGGAATTTAAAAAATTTATTTTCCTTTCTTGTAAGTAATAACAAAAGGTTTTATTGAGCAACAGGGTGATGGTTTTGGTCTGTGGGTCTTTTCTTTGAGGAACGAACTTAATTTTCAAGTGGGTCTTAAAATTTAAGCCTCCATTAATTACATGTAGCTTTCTGATCCAAGACTGACCTTGAAGCACTAACTCAAAGAACATTTGATTTGATTTTCCTGTGGCAGTTCGGTGACATTAGACCTGTTGTCTTCATTGGTCTCTTTTCTTTAATCTCCAGTATCCTGCATATTTCTATTGTCCTTCTGATTACATGCTTTTGTGAGACAATTACCAACTGCGTGATCGCAGAAAGCATTACAAAACAGGCCATGAGCTCTCTGTAGGTGATTCCTGCAGATTTATTAGAACTGCTTAATAGTTGAGAAGTTCGTATAGATTGCTTTTTGCTAGTTCAAAAACAGGGCCGGTGAGAGAGAAAGCTTGTGCAGCTAACCTGGCGTTGCCCTCGTATTGTGCCCGCGTAGGGAATCTGATAAGAGCAATTTCTCTTTCTTAAGGCCAATTAAGCCTTTACACTCGAAAACGACCAAGAAATTAAAGCCCGGTTTATAATCTGGACACAATACAGATAGTGGCACTTCTCTGAATTATCACTATGATTCCAGCAAGCAAAAATAAGAAACTGCTTTAAATTCCTGTTATGTTAGATGCTGTGGCAGATTTGAATGGTGTTGACCATAATTCTCCATCTGTCTGCCTTAATTAGTTTTTGTATGGTGCATTTAATTGGGTTTCAGTCATTCCTTACAGAGTGCTAATCTGTTTGTCGGCAATGTCCCTGTTGCTACGCAGCTCTTCTTAAGTCTCACTCAAAATGGCAGGCTTTCTGAAAATCAGATGTTTTTTTTAGAATTAAAAAAAAAATTCTGAGGAATAAATTCCGAATGGCAGGTGCTTGAATGGCAGATCTGGGTTTGTATCTCCCCTGACTTTGAATAGGGTCAGCCAAAGCACCGCGTAGTGCGTAGTAGGTATTTAGATATCGAGTGAGTGGGTGAGTCAGTGAATGAATGAATGAATGAATGAATCTCTATCCATAGTAATTTTCTTATCTGTCCCCTGGTTGATGTTGGGGAGCCATCAGCAGAAGCTGCCCAAGAAAATGCTGCTTAAGGACATACAGTTGGTCAGCCCACAGCTTTGCCTTCCTTCATTTGTTAACTTTGTTGCCAGGTTTCCCACGTTGACTGACAGAAGATGCTTTCTTGCCATCTGCATGTGAAAAATGCTGTCTGGATATGAGAACTTTTCTGTCCCAGCATTTCAATGGCCTATGAAGATGACAGGATCCTATTTGAAGTCAGGACAGTGTCAGAAGACCTAGGTTGTATGATGAGTAGAGCAGTAATCCCATCACCGAAGGGTTGCAAAGGTCAGGATGGTGGAACCTTCTGGATTCTTCTAGTTGCTCCCCTAGGCACGACGTACGAGGAAAGCTACGTTGTGTTCGTGAAGTCCATGTGGCAGAAAAAGAAGCCACAACATAGGCCTCATTAGTGCCACGCCCAGCACTCCTGTCCATTGGCTTGGAGACATCGTTGATGGCCTCTAGTTACAAGCTGTCCTTCAGGTTTTGGTTATTTCTGCTCAAATAGCAAAAATATTAATAGCCATGTAAAGCCAAGACTTGAACAAGTCATTCAGCTTGTAGATACCTGCTGAATGCCTACTGTATGCCCCACATTGTGGAGTGCTCCAGGGAGCCCAAGTAGAAGGTCTTTATGAGGTATTTAAACTTAAATATATCAGTTGCAGTGAATGAGACAGATATAAACACAAGATCTAGAATGGCATTAATGCTGATAAGTGTTCCAAACGTGATTCAGTGCTTTCTTTGGTCAAGCTGTTGTGCAAGAAAGAGATTTCATTATTCTGATCAATAGCATTAAGCCCACCTCAGCTACGTTCATCTAATTGATGCATATTTCAGTAGCTTCATTGTTTTTGTAGCAAAATCGTGCAAAGGTTAGACAATAGACAGCTGAAATTTTTTAAATCAAATTTAATTAACTTAATTGCACTCATTTCTGGGTGTATGTTTTCTTTTAACATTGACAGTTTTAAAGGACTTGAAAAAGGGTTGCTTGAATGTTTCCTTCCGTTGTGATTCCTAAACAAAAGATGGCAATTTAAAAATAGATTTCACCTATTTGCTGTTCATCTTCTGACTGTGGGTTTCTTCCAGCAAGTTAACAGATCTCTTTTATCTTTTATTTTCAAATGGGCTTTTTGTTAGTTGTTCCTTCTTTGGGCTGATTTCTCTGACATAGGATGTTACAAGTTCTGAAAACATCTCTGAGGTGAAGATGAATGATTATTTGGGGTTAGGTATAAAGCTGGAGAAATGCAAGTCTATCATTATGCTGACAAATGGAACCAGATCCACTTCCAGTGTTTAACAGAGATGAGCCAATATTGACTTCCAGGCTACAAATTAGACCTTAAATTTTAGAACTGCAGTTTTAAAAAACAGATCTTTTATTCAAAGATTTTTTTACATTAAAACAAAAAAATGTGTGGCTCCCTGGTAGTTGATAATTTCAGTAAATCATTATGTGATGTTTTGTGATTTTTGTCTGAAAAACCACGGTGGTTAGTTTCCAAGTGCAGCCTTCCTAAGTCACCGAAATGAGAAAGTAGCTGTTTTCCTGTAACATAAGATGATTTACGTGTGTGTTCTTTGATAGCCGAAGAAGTCACGGATCTGAAGAGGCAAGCCGTTGAAGAGATGATGGATAGAATTAAAAAGGGAGTTCATCTTAGGCCAGTGAATCAGACGACCAGACCGAAGGCAAAGGTACGGAGTGACTAAATTCCCCCGCTCCCGTGATGTTTCCTTTCTCAAGTGTCAACGTGCGAAGTTGGATGATGAAAGCTTCATTGGGACTGACTGTGAAATCTTAGGATGAGACTAACATGTCATTAAAGCCTTTACTTTTACATAAGCATGTTTCAGGAGGACTCTGTTTGAGCCACCATTTACCTAAATCCCTGTAGAGAAAAAGTGGGGGTGCCTGGCTGGCCCAGTCAGTAGAGCAAGTGACTATTGATCCTGGGGTTGTGAGTTCGAACCCCACACTGGTTGTAGAGGTTACTTAAAAAAAAAAGTCACAGGGTGCTCTCCTCTGCTTGATCAGAACTGTTATACCAAACAAATAATTATTCTACCCTTTCTTGTCTTCAATTCCTTGTTCTTTTGTGTCATTCAACAAGTATTTATTGAGTATCTGCTCTGGGCCAGGTGCTCTTTCAGGCACTGGGGATAAAGCAATAAACAAAGGAGACAAAACTCCTTGCCTTCCTGAGGCTTCTGTTTTAGTGTGAGGAGGAGGGGGGCCGTGTGGGTAGGCAGCATCACATGATAATGTCAGAACAGACCCAAGGCAACTTCTGAAAAACAATGAGGGTCATATGATTGTTTTTATTAATTCTACAAACCTGTTCCAGGCCACTCCGAGGAGAAAATTTTGTGGATATATATATCATCAGCTGTCTTCCAGAGTAGACCACAGTGAATGCCAAGTTCTGCGCAAGCACCTAGAATCTAGCTCAGTGCCTCTGTCTCTTTGTAGGTGTGTCCCATTTCAACAGACCTAAGAATAGAACTTCTTTTTAATTTTTTGTAAACATTTATGTATTTCTGAGAGTCAGAGTGTGAGCAGGGGAGGGGCAGAGAGAGAGGGAGACACAGAATCTGAAGCAGGCTCCAGGCCCCAAGCTGTCAGCCCAGAGCCCGACGCGGGGCTCGAACCCCCGAACTATGAGATCATGACCTGAACCGAAGTCGGACACTTAGCTGATTGAGCCACCCAGGTGCCCCAAGAATAGAATTTTTGATATTTGTCTCAAGAAATGTGAGAGATATTTTTGTAGGGGGAGGGTTCCTCCCTATAAAAAAGCATCAACAGTTTGGATCTCTTTTCTTCTTCTTTTAAACTGAACTTTATGGCTCCTTCTCCCTCTCACAGATGCCCCTGTTCACCTGTTTCTGTCGTTGCAAATCCTGCGGGGCCTCTCTCCCCCCCACTCCCGGGCTCGTCTCTCCCCGGAACGGGCAGAGAGCTAACCCTGTCCAACCCACAGGACTGTTGTCAGGCTCACACGGACGGAACTGTGAAAACACTTGAAAGTGGGGGGATCTCAGTGGAATCCTTGAAACGAAACCATTTTTAAGACTCCCACATCACAGCTATTTTGAAAAGAACAAGCCAGAGCAGACGGACTAGTTTTGCGGCATCCTAAAGCACCAAAACCAGTTTAGAGAGAAAAAACGTTGAGCACGCGTTCAATCGTGAGCCTTTGGTGTGGCGGATGTCCCTTCGTTCTCCGAGTGTCACTTTGTCCTTCTTGTTTCCTGCCCCGGCTCTTCCAGCGGTTACACATTAGTTAATGTGAGTGCAAAGTGGAGAGCAGCCGCCCAAGGATCAGTGGACGACTGAGTTTTCGGCCGGTAATCCTTGAATCGCGTAGATGTAGTGCCGAACGACCCGGGCAGTAAGCCTTGAAACGAGTCGCTGCATGTGCCTTCGGTCACCCCCGCCCCCACCCCACCCCTGGGGCATCGGCGCTTTCCTGCAAGGTCACGAGCTTGCCCTCCAGGCTTGCCTCCGAGGCCCCTGCCTTCCCAGGGCAGCTGGAGTGGCACGTAGCCCCCGGGCCGCTTGCTCAGACGGCACAGCTTGTCACCCGAACAGTTTACCCGCAGAGGTCAAGCCTGCCTTGACAATACTAATTTAACTGCATCTTTTCTAAATTCTTTGATGTTATCGTCGATACCGTTGTGGTTATCATTAGTGTCTTAGAGCTTTTGACTGGCACTGATGACTGGCGCTGGTGGCATGGTATTTCCCAGGAGGCACAGGCTCTGAAAGTTGAATGTCTTGGTCTGATTTGTACACAAGCAGCAAACCTCTCTCCCTCCCTCTCCCTCCCTCTCCCCCCTCCTCCCACCACCCCCTTCTGCCCTTCACCCTCTCTTGCTCCCCTCTTTCCCTCTCACTGTCCATTTTTTAAAAATTGGAACGGGATCTTATTCTTTTATTAACTTTCCAGAGGAAAGGGTTATAGGTCGCTATTAATCACTTCCCATTTCTTGATGGAGAGAGATTAGCTTTCCTTCCTTCCCAGGAACCGGAGG
This sequence comes from Hyaena hyaena, assembly GCF_003009895.1. NCBI lineage: Eukaryota > Metazoa > Chordata > Mammalia > Carnivora > Hyaenidae > Hyaena > Hyaena hyaena. The sequence continues at coordinate 785,153 of NW_024080755.1, read as the reverse complement.
CCGGGGATTCTCCAGCAGCCTTTGTCTTCACCTCCATCCTCTGTGAAGGGAAGTGGTACCCGGAAGGAGATCCCTGGTCTCAGAGAACCTTGTGCTGGGCTTTCCCTCCAAGGCATTAGTGGAGGGATCCACAGAGATGGCGAGGGATTGAGGGGCGGGCGGATATTACCCAGAACTGCATTTCAAATCGAGTTCACCGTGTCACCGGAAAAGCAGCCCTCTGAGGTCTCTTACTGCTTCGGTAGCCGGTGATGCTAATGATGCTAATGTTCTCCTGGGCGGTCAGGTTCTTCTTGGCCGATCCCCGCCCCGGATCCGTCCTGAAATCCCCGAAATCAGGACCCGCCGGCCCTCTGGAAGCCGGCCTCTGCCCGGAGCTGAGAGAGGTTTCTGCTCTGTCGCTTGCTTCCTGCTCTGTGCCGCTGCCTTCCTCGTCCTCACTCGCTGGCAGAGGTCTGGCGACGCTAGTGGACAACAGCTTTGTGTAAAAAGTTCTGAATACTTTGGAATTGAATCTTTGATCTCTAAATCTTTTCTCTGTGCGATGATAACGGGAAGTAACAAAATGGCATTTAGAAGATGCTAACTAAAGTCCTTTTTGCTTTGACTATTTCTCCTAATTGTCTGTTTAACTGCCACTTGGGACTACTAACAGGCCTAATCTTTTTTCCCCAACCTTAAGACATAGACCTAATTTAAAACAAACACGCAAACAACAGATAGTCCATATAAGTTGCCAGCATTTTGCCATGTAGAAATCTCTGTTTAGAATTTTAAAGCTCAATTGTTAATTGTGCTTTCTTTTTAAAATTGTAGCCGGAATCTTCAAAAGGCTCTGAGAGTGCAGTGAATGAGCTAAAAGGAATACTGGTAAGAATAGATCTTTGGTTTTATGATTTTTAGTTCATGGGGAAAATGAAAGGGGAATTTTTTTTTAAATCTATTTTTAGGAATGATTGGTTTTGATATGTTTCATTTTCATTCGCATTAACCCTCAGTTCTTTTTGCTAGTTTGCTTGACTGTGCTGTGGATGCCTCCATCGGGCATGCTGATATTTGTTGTGTATCACTACTCTGCTGTTTCTGTTCTAGAAATATGGTTACACTTGCACCAGAATCATTATTTCCTGTTCTTGCCCTCCAGTCCTTGCCTGACAGCTTCAAGGTGAAGTGACCAGATCTAAGGATCAGGGCATGCGCAGTCATAATGGAAACACAGCAGAGCCTCTTGCGTGGATAGTGCCCGATCTGGGTGCATGAATGTGGAGCCATGAGTGCCAGAATGCCAGAATGTAAATCTGAGCTCCTACCCAGATATCCAAACAGGTTAAGATCAGGGTCACGGTCTGCTTTTCCTCCCACTTTAAAAAAATTATCAGGGGATAAATTGGAGAAGAAAACAAAAGTCCCTTTCTTTATGTTACCATTTTCATTTTCAAAAAGCAGTTCCTATCCGTTGGAGAACAGGCCTCCAGCCCATCTCCGGCCAGTTTCCTTCTTTCCAAAGCCTGAGCTTTCACCACCAGAATACGCGAGTACTGCCCCGTCCGACACTTGTTCTCAGGGGGGAACGCCTCACTCCGAAAATGTATCAGATACTAAGGGCTCTATTCTCAGATCCCGTTACAGTCTCAGTCCCAGTTATTATGCACAGTAAGTCAACAGACGTGGGGGCGGGGGTACAGAACTCATATTCCCATGTTTGTTGTTACTGTGCTAATTACGCATTGCGTGTAGACATCCACATAATTGTGGCAAACAAAATTATTTTCATCAAGCATGAAGCAGCAGACTTCGAATGGCTTAATTAGTTTCCTTTACTTTTAGGTGAGTGGCATTAGTGCTGAAGGGAGGTACAGCCTCACTCACAGTGGTGTTCCACCTACAGAGTAAAGTGTTAAGCCCATTGAAAAAGTACTGTGGTTATTATCTAATGGATTCTTTACTGAGAAAATCTGGTTATCCAGCGAGAACTCCCTACGCTAGGCCCCTTTGTTGTTTCTGCATTAGAACGCTAATTCCTGTTCACGAAGATGCCAGAGAAGAGTTCTGATCCTCAGTGAGAGAGTAAACTACACTGCGGTTGACTGTTTAAAAATCAGGCTTATTGGGGTGCCTGGGTGGCTCAGTCAGCTAAGCGTCCGACTTCGGCTCAGGTCATGATCTTGCGGTTCGTGGGTTCGAGCCCCGCGTCGGGCTCTGTGCTGACAGCCAGATCAGAGCCTGGAGCCTGTTTCAGATTCTGTATCTCCCTCTCTCTCTGACCTTCCCCTGCTCGCCCTGTCTCTGTCTCTCTCTCTCTCAGAAATAAATAAAACATTTTTAAAAATTTAAAAATCAGGTTTATTTGAAAAAAAATTAGCCATCTGTCCAAGGTACAGATGATATTTGATGAGCTCAGATATCCCACTCCTGATAATGCCGGATAGTAACAAATTTATTGAATTTTATTGCTCTTAAAGATCATGTTCACTATATAGTCACATTCGCTATAATTTTGTGCCACCTCAAGGAGAGAAATTTGCAGAATAGATTTTTGGGAAATAAATTACAAATTTCAAAAATTGTCTAAACCTCTTTCTTTTCTGCAATCGCCCCCGTCCTCCAGGCTCACGATTTAGCATTAGATTTTCGTACTGTGGCCTTCGTGTGCCACCAACAGCCGGTACTCTGGCAGCATTCTTTCTTTGCATTAATTGTTTTTTTTTTTTTGTTTTGCTTTGTTTTTTTAAATTTTTTTAATGTTTTATTTATTTCTGAGAGAGAGAGACAGTGTGAGCAGGGGAGGGTCAGAGACAGAGGGAGACATAGAATCTGAAACAGGCTCCAGGCTCTGAGCTGTCAGCACAGAGCCCGATGCGGGACTTGAACCCATGAACCGTGAGATCATGACCTGAGCCGAGTCGGACACTTAACCGACTGAGCCACTCAGGTGCCCCTGCCTTAATTGTTTTTAAAAAGTGGAACTCACAGTGCTCTCCTTTGCCAAATGGCAACTCTCCAGTACCCCCGTGGAAGTTCCCTTTGAGGGGAGATGCATCATTTATAACCCCTTGTCACTTGGGGCCAGGAAAGCTTGCAACTTCTTGTAAGAGAGAGAGAGAGAAAGGAAGCCGCTTTCATATGGGGCTCTCTTGGTGCTTCCTGCTGGTGTGCAGGCTGTTGGAGTTATCAGAGTTAGTACCCAGCAGCACCCATGGCCGTGCCTCATGGTTGTGGCACGTGAGAAGCACACGTGGGAAGAGCATGGAAAGCCTGCCCCAAGTGCCTGGCTGTGAAAGCCAGTCGGTACCTGTTCCGAGAGGTCAACAAACCAAGAAACGCCATGTCCAGTTCTGCTGTAGAGCAGAAACCAGGAAGAAATTGGTATTTTTGCTGAAATCAGATGTCACAAGAGGTGTCCTTAAATGTGCCTAAGAGACTTGGCGTTTCGCTGAAAGCACATGAGTAGGTAACACGTCTCTGGTTTTGGATTTGGAAAATCTCACTCTGTTTGGTTGTGGGCACTTTCCAAGCCAGTTGCCACAGCCTCAGTTGTGGGTTGACCTTAATTTCTCCAAGCCTGTTTACACGGAACTTTTAAAAGTTGTATATTTTGTAGGATAAAAATAAAAAAAAAGTCTATTACTTCTCCTAGTTTACTACTCCCAGTCACACAAAGTTTTTTGGAGGTTTTAGAAACCCCTTGAGTCACCCCAGTCATGTGAATGTCACTCTTAGTGGCAGCAGCTATGTCTGAAAAATGAATCCAGACAGATTAATGTAAAAGTCTCTTTAAAGTTGAGTTGTCTCTAAATCAAACAAAACAACTTCTAAGAAATTCTTTTTCAGGTTTTCCCATGCATTTTCAGTTTTTCAGAATACCCAGGAATTATTGAATAGTTGATTTTGCCAACCAACAATTAGATAAGTCAGTGTCACAAATATTAAACCAACCTGGGGACTAGGATTGAACACTGGTTTGGGAATCAGAAGAGCTACGTTCAAGTCCAGCCCCATCACTGACTTACTGTGGGGCCTGGCCCAAACCCCAAGGCTCATGGAGTTTGAATTCTCTTTTTTGTAAAGTTGAAGGAACTCTGCGCACCACATGGTTTCTAAGTTAATTTCTGATTCTCAGACTATGATGATAACATAAAGAGATAATTTAGACAGTCTTGGTACTTTTATTAGCTGAGCTTCTTGATCATTTCAGTTGAGAGTCACGTAGACATCTTTCTTTTCTCCCGGAGTGTCTGCATATTTCACGTTCACTCCCTCACTAGCTGAATCAGTCCCATTAGTCAGTGGATGGAGAAAAAAGTTTTGAGATTCAAAGATTAGAACTTGGGAAACAGAACGTTTCAGTGTCAGGTGTGACGACAGGGTAGCTCACCACCAAATTTGGGGGAATTAATGCTGTTATCCAAATAAAGAAGAGGAGATGTTGTGAGAGAGAAACGCTTCCTTAAATGATATCCTTGCAAGGTGTGTATGTGTGTGTGTGTGTGTGTGTCCACAGACATGTATCTTTTTCTTGAATTAACTCCAGCCTTTGGAAAAACCAAAGACTGTTCCTGACATTCAAATGATGTAATAGTTTCATGAGTTATTTTAGTTTATTTACTGATGGCCATACATTTTTCAAATAATCTATTTACAAATGATACAGCTGGTAAGTTTTTAAAACTTGTAAGTGCATGATTTGGGAATAGTTTTTCCAATACATTTTTTTTCAAGTTTATCTTAATAGGATTTTGTTCCATTTTCTTTTTTTTTTTTAATGTTTTATTTATTTCTAGGAGAGAGAGAGAAGAGACAGCGTGAGCAGGGGAGGGTCAGAGAGAGAGGGAATCACAGACTGAAACTGGCTCCAGGCTCTGAGCTGGCAGTCAGCACAGAGCCCGACGCGGGGCTCGAACCCACGAACCGCGAGATCATGACCTAAGTGAAAGTCGGACCCTTAACCGACTAAGCCACCCAGGCGCCCCATGTTCCATTTTCTTTACCTTATCAGTGTTGGTCCTATTTTACTCTTTAACTCTTCGACAAGTAGGTGAAGTTCTGCACCGTTAACTGTTAAATAAACAAACCACATCATCCAATTCTTTAAATTATAAAATAAGCTATTACAGTGTTCCACATAACATGATTTTCCTTTGAGTATATTTATATGTGAATTTTTGCAATGAAAAGCAGAAAGAGATACTTCTTGGGGAGGGGGGAAGTATCATATGCTTGATTACAGTATGAGCCTTATTTTACATGTGTATTTTTAATGTGTATCTTCCACATCAGTCTTTAGCTGAGCAGCTGATAGGGAAAGAAGAACATCTTCTAATCTTGTTAGTCACGCCCCCCCCCCCCCCCACCCCATCAGGCTGCTTTTCAGTGCCTTCACCCAGTTGGGGCAGAAACCTTTCTAAACAAAACATAGTCATAACCTATATCACATGAGATTTTTAACTACCTGATTTTACAAGCTGCTCTTTTTGTTTTATAGGCCAAAGAAGAAACATGAGTTAACCATTTTTAGCCAGTAGAATTCTTAGACTCTTCCAGGAAGTTGGCAGGGGGCAGGAGCAGAATGACGGCTGCGGTGACAAAAGCCAGCCCCCTTGCTGGCCTTGGTGGGCAGAAGCTGCCCCTGGCCCTGGTGAATTCGGCCAGGCTTGAAGCTCTGATCTGCTCTGATGCAGAGATCATGGATCGCCTGGCATTCCCCTCCCCCGCCCCGCCAGGCCCGAGGCCCAGCTAAGGAAGTCTATTTCAAAGAAATAGCAGGGCATTTTTTATGAAAGAAAACGGGCCCCTGGTAACGGTGCTGTGCTGAATCCTTATGTACAAGGTGTGAAGCATGTCACCCAGCGCTCTGTGTCAATGTGTGACTGGTGACGGGGCACAGACGGCCAGAGTCCTCCCTCTGTAACACGTGTCCCAGAGGAGCCGGGACGGGGAGCCACCGCCTGGGTCTTCCTCTGTTGTCTTGAAAGTCAGTACCAAATTCAGCAGGCACACACCTTCGTGGCATCTCTTGTGTCCTTTGGTATCTTCTGGGCCCTGAACAATCACTGCCTCCTCTGTTAGGAACGTGGGGTTGTCATGCCGGGCCCTCCCTCGCTTCCCCATGTCATTATAACCTTGCCTCTTCCACGATGAAGTCAAGGTGTCTCAGGGCAGTGCTTCTTTGGCGATAGGCCACGGGAGAGCACCTTGTGCTTCCTTCGGTGGCCATGACACCGTGGCCACCCGTCGCAGAGCCAGGGTCATTGTGAAGACTCAGCCACACGTTTTCAGGGCCACAAGGATTTGGGTTCAGTGGCTCGTGGCTGCTGTATCAAGAAAACCTTCTAAGGTGAGTTCAATATACGCTTCTCTTCTCCACACGATGGATCCACACATATCTGCATCTTACTCATCAATGTGCAAGTACCTTCCCCCCCCACCGAGTTTCAGAGTTAGCTCATCTTGTACTGTTCTTTTGATGTGAAAGCTAACATCTTGCATCCTCAGTAGCATCTTCTTAAATGATCCAACACTGTGTTGTTGAAGATATGCACCCGAGAAAAAGTAATATGTGTGTCTACGGCAAATTCATTCAGTTTTCCCAAGTCCACTCAAATCCTGGTAATGCTTTGTTGATTTGATTTTTGTATTCTCTTGCATATTGTTATGAAGACATTAACCTTTTTGTTTTGTTTTTGTTTTGTTTTCACTTTAGGGGACACTTAACAAATCCACTAGTTCAAGAAGCTTAAAATCCCTTGCCACTGAACACAGTGAGACTGAGTTAGAGAGGATTTTGCGTCGCAGAAAGGTGACAGCAGAAGCAGATAGCAGTAGTAAGCTGGTTTCAATTCTCCACAACTCTACTCTTCCTCTCAGAAACATTCTCCTTTGAGCCTCTTTTTAACACGAAATGCTCTTTTTTATAATGACTACATTTGTTTTTAATGTGAGTGAGAAGTATCGGATGGGCAAAGGTACTTACGGATCCCTCACAAGAACTGGCGTGTTTTTGTTTATCGGTGTGTTTGTAGATTGTGTATTTGGGGGTCATCAGGGTTTTAGAGGCCAGGCTTGCTTAACGCAAGATACGCAAGATACCAGGGTATGAAGGTATTCAGGAAGGGCCTTCGCAACAGTGTAGCCAAAGGACAGACTCTGGAACCGGAGTCCCGTAAGCTTGCCCGTAAAGTGCTCAACTTCTCTGTGCCTCAGTTTCTTTATCTGTGAAATGAGGATAATAAAAGTGCTACCTCATAGGGTTATTCTAAGCACCAAGCACGTCCAATATTGGAAGAGTGCCGAACAGCTCACATGTGACAACAACGGCACAGGATAACCAGTAATGAGGGGAGTCGTTATGCCTCAGTTACAAATAAGCATCATTTGTATCCTTCAGATCCATTCTGTTCACCGTCTCTGCCTGTGCATCAGGTGGATGACACAGCTCTGTCACCAACCAGAAACGACCCTCTGAGGGAACCCGGAGCTCACAGGCTGCATTCATTCACGTCATGGTATACACGTGTGAGGCCTCGAGACTACCTGTGTGTGTCTTCGGTTTTTTCCATCAGCTCGGTCACATGAATGAGCAGAAACCTGTGCGAGGTTTTTCCCTTGTGGCCAGGAGGCTGGCTTAGAAAAACTACTGCAGAGTAGAATTAACCAGCCACCATGGCTAATGGGCTGAACCTTTTAGGCTCCATTCCGTCAACTTCGTTTGGTCCATTGTAACAGTTTAAATTTGCATTGAGTCATGTTTACCAAGTTTAAGTTGCTAGAATGGGAAGGATTTGGGATTTTGATAATCAAGCTCTAGTTTCCACATAGGGATTTTACTCAAACAATTTAGTAAATTGGTTCCTGGAAAAAGCATCATAAAATACCAGCCAAACCTTTATTATTAAAAGGTGAAACTTGTTTTTCTCTTAAAAAACAAATTCAGCCATTCAGTGTTGAGTTTGGTCTGGAAATTCTGCTGTTAATATTCTGTAAGAATTCTCCCCTTGCCCCCACCCAGAACAACCCCCTCTCAGAAAAATTAAGGGATGCTGTGAGAGATTTTTTTTCTGAGAATTGCTTTATAAGCATTTACCAGCCTCCACCATGAATCGTTCTTCATTTTATGACAATCATTTCTTCCAACATTTCATCCTTGAAGTATTCCAAATAGCCATCATTATTTTTTAGGACTTGGTGGATCCCATTTTTGTTCTCAGTCATTTATATTTTGTATTTTGTTTCCATGGAAGCATTTTTACTTCTCTCGTGAACTTAGTCAAATGTGCTGCACTCTTTCAAAGTTAGTTTTCAGTGGGAGAAACAAACATTTTCATTTTAGTCAGTATGGGAATTTGAATATTTCAAAGATTGGACAAAGAAAAGTAGGAACACATTGTATAGGCATGTGAGAAGCTTTCATTTTTCTTAGTATATTCCACCAGTATATATTTAATATATCATTTGAGAAGTGTTGTAATAAGGCTTATATTAAATAGAATTATCAGTATTTGGGTAGAAAATCAAGAACTCTAATTGGCAGAGTGGAGAGGAATCCAGCTGAGGAGAGAGACTTATAAATGAGCAGAAATATTCTTTGAGCTCCCTAGTAACCAAAGCAAAAAAAAAAAAAAAAAAATATTGGGAGGAGGAAACAACTTAGAAACTCTATCATCTAGAAAAGAAATCATACATTTTTTTTTTAGATGGTACCAATGTTTTTCTAGCATCAAACTGGAAGGGGTATTTAGCAAATAAATCTCTGTATGAGGGTTGTAGAACGACAAAGTGAAAATCCAGGAGGGGATCGTGAGGAGGGAATGAGAAGCTAAAGTTAGCACAGCTGCATGCCGTCTGCTGCATGGTGGGAGCACATCACAGAGATGAATTTGATAAGCTTATGGCTTCAGGTACACGTGAATCTTTTGAGAATCTTTCCTTTTGTACACAGGGGCTTATGGGAAGGCTAACGTAAGGTCACGGACTGGAGAGAGGAAGCATTCCAGGAACGGCATGGGCAGCCCGGTTTGCAGACCTCAGACCCCAGGATAGTCGGTCTCTCCCCCAGGGACGAGTGAGGCACCTTTTTCTTTAGAGTTTCCTCTCTCAGACCCCACCTGTACTTTCAAGACGTGTGGCCTACCGAGCTGACCCTTCAAAGGGCAACAGGCGCCTCTTGGAAAACACTGGGCAGCTTCCACAGGATGCTGTGATAATAATGTTAAGCATTAGGTATTTTCCTTTATTTCTTTTCTTTTCTTCTTTTTTTTTTCAATGTTTTATTTATTTCTAGGAGAGAGAGAGAGAGAGACAGCGTGAGCAGGGGAGGGTCAGAGAGAGAGCGAGTCACAGACTGAAACAGGCTCCAGGCTCTGAGCTGGCAGTCAGCACAGAGCCCGACGTGGGGCTCGAACCCACGAACCGCAAGATCATGACCCAATCGAAAGTCGGATGCTTAACCGACCAAGCCACCCAGGCGCCCCCCTTTATTTCTTTTCATACGTAAGGAAAACCGAGAGCCCTGGCCCAGCTCACCCACCCTCCCTGTTGGTAGCGCGCTTCACTTGCAGAAGCAGGAGGCATCCGTCTGTTGAGAAGCCCCTCTTGCTTTCCCACAAGGACGGCTTCAGCAGCTACGCAAGGGCAGAGGAGAGCGGCTCCGAAGCCAATCTTGAATTCACCTTCATATTTTTGTTTTCGGGATCTTTCTTGATCTTTCCACTCTTTTCTCTTCACTCACACACCCCGTGCACCTGGAGGCTTGTCACGGCTTGAATTGGGGTATTCAGTAACGTCACAAGCTTGGCTGCCCACATGGCATAGTGGAAATAAATGAGGAAGACAGACACCCGATGCTTTTTGGGAGCCGAGGCTCACCCTTAGACCGGAGGGGGTCTGTGTCTCCCCCAAGGCCATCGGAGGTGCAACAACGGAATGGGGAACAGTTTTGCAGCCGCCCTTTAGGGAGATTTTTCAGGTCACAATTTGGTTTCTGGAGTTGATAGGTTATACTGTTGGAACACCTCAGGCACATTCGTGTGCAAATGTGAGAACAGAATCCCAGAGCTTAATATCAATGACCGGAAATTGGCTAGCGGCTCAGATTGTCCCCCGCTAGGACTTTCCATTTTAGGAGGTGATCTGACGTTGCCCCAGGAAGTGGAGGCCCCTCCCGACTTTTGCCCTCTTTTCGGTGACAGCCCCAGGGTTGTCCTCTAGCTTAATTTTTAGAAGCTCTAGTTTTATCTGTACATGTATGATTTGTAACATAAATCTCTTTGTTTTACGGAGATTTCTTCTGAGGTTTCCAGAAAGCCATGTTAGAATCTTTGAAGAAGGCTGGCTAGGATCGTATCTGTGTAACTGCGGATAGGAAACAAATAGTGAGAGAACTCTGCTTCAGTGCCCAGGAGGTTTGGATTGGTACACCGATAATTTCGCGAACAGGCACGATTGTAGTCCTTTAATCCTGTCCCAAAGAGCAGAAGAATCCAAGAGGTGAACAGCCAGACTCTTTGCCAACTAATTTGTAGAATCCCGCGTCTGTATTTGAACAGGAAATAAATCCACTTACTTCTCAATCACATTAAAATGAAAAATGTTCATAAAAGCTGTTGAATGCTTGAGAAGCTTCCATGAGCCTTTTTAAAAGAGACTTTGACATGGTTCCATTTGCTGTTTTAAGCGCAGAGCTGAGTTTTGGGGGTGGGGGGAGGAATTAACTCTTGAGAGGCCAGACAGTTCAAGTAGGGCTGTCAGAAAGGCACGCTCTGAGAAGGAAAGCGTTTGCACAATTCCGGTATTAATAAGGACCCTGGTCCGCGAGAGAACCCTGGCCTGGGGGTTTGTGCTTTCTTCAAGGCCTGTGCATAATTCCTCAGCGTGGTCCTGGTGCTGTGAAAAGCAGCAGCACCACCCAAACAGAGCAGACTCCTAACAGGAACGTTTTAAAGCATGCTCTCAAAATCTTAACAAAATGTGGCCTCTCGCTTCCAAAACTACTCAGGGACAATAGGTGTAATCCTGAGGGGTTTTAGGCTAATCTGTTTTTCAGCACCCTATCAACAAGCACTGCACAGAATTATTAAACTTGAGGTATGTGTTTGGTTTTAAGGTCCAACCGGGATATTAGCCACCTCAGAGTCCAAATCCATGCCAGTGTTGGCTTCTGTATCCAGTGTAACAAAAACAGCCTTGAACAAGAAAACTCTGGAGGCAGAATTCAACAGCCCGCCCCCCCCAACACCTGAGCCAGGTGAAGGGTCGTGTAAATTGGAAGGATGCACAAGTTCCAAGGTTACATTTCAGTAAGTAATGATGCTCTTTACTAAGTAAGTGTGTAGAAGAATCTGTGATGACTTAATTGTGTGTCCCTCTGCTCTCTTCCTCTTCAGAGAGATTTCTATTGAGGTAGCCGATAACTACTCTTCTTCCTTCATTTGCTAAGCCAACTTGTGGGTCTAGGCTCCCCGCTCAGAGGTCTTATTTGGATCCAGGGCAGATCCGCGTCACGTCAGGAGAATCCCTTCCCCTAAGCTGGTTGGGTCATACGGTTCTTCTACACAGAGAACAGACCTCGATGACAGTTATTCAGCACCATGAGACATTTAATCATTCTTCCAGTGTTCAATGCTTGGGTCATCCCTCTTAATGGCTTCTGAGCAGTCAAGGAAGATACTAGATCTTCCAGGAGGTACTAGATCTTCACACGTACTTTGAAGGGGACATTTTTAGAGCCTTAAGTTCTGGTCCTCCATCAAAGAGGTGGCTTAGGACGGCTCTCTATCGAGAGCGCAGAGATCCCGTGTAAAGAATGATCTCTGCAGACTTGCTCTGAAAGTGGCACTTGGTCAAAGAGTGAATCTTGCTGTTGGAATGTGTTTCGGACAGATCTGGTGGAGGGCCAATTTGTGTTACATGGAGGCAAGCTCTTCTCAGAATTCCTCTAGTTTTGCCATTAGTTCTCTTGCCAGACTGTCAGCTGGTTTGCACTTGAGGAGGAAGAGGTGAGACAGATCAGGTCAGCCGAATATTGTAATCATGGTTAATTAAAACCTCTGATTTCCTGTTCTATCAGGAGAGAAGGAACCCTTTTTTTGTAACTGTACCTGTCTTGGTGTAAAAGGTGAAGCCTGGACAAACGAAGTTGAAATTCAATTTAGGTCTATTTTTGCCAACTGGTATTTTCTTCCACTCTTACATTGCTCTCACTGGGCACAATGAACTCCCCCCGCCTTTTGGAATGAATGGCCTTCTTTGCTGATTTACAGTTTTATCTCATTTCATTGTGTTTAATTAAAAGCACACTTTCTTCTGTGGTCGTGTGTTTCTTTTCTTTTGACTGGAATCGTTTGAACTATTCCAACAGAAAGATGATCTATATTCATTCTTCATCTTTCCTATTAAATTTGTTTAACACCTAATTTGACATCAACCGTCTGGCTGCATCTGAACCGATATCCAGACACAAAAGCAATTTGGCCGAGACAGGTTAGTTGCTGAGAAATGGCTCAACGTGCGTGTATAGATTTTTTTTTCCTCCTTTACCGTCTTATACAGATAATCTTAATCAGAAAATACTGCAACTCCTTCCTCCTTTTGTCTGTCTTTTATTCTCCAAAAGTAAGTGGAAATTACATTTCCAAGAAAGGAAATGAAATAATTGCAGGCCCAAGGTCTGCAAAATGTGTGTTGAATTGACAGTGAAAAGGATCCGTGTGTTGACAGACACAGTTGTTAGATGCCATAAAGCCCTAAGTGAAGCTCAATTTATTTCTCATCTTGCTTGTTCAATGACTGCTTAAGAGACACATTTCAATTTAATTTAGCTACTTAAAGCGCTAATACAAATACTCTGTGCTGCTGTATTAACTTTTAAACTTTGTAACCTAACGCTTGATTATTTAGTTCTTGACATTCTTTAGCTGAAATAACTAATGCCATGTATTTTCATATTGACAGTCATTTAGCAAAGAAGAGCGCCTTTCTGCAAAATCTGTTTCTTAAGTATAATTAGGCTCTCCGAACGAATCTGAGGATTTTGCGTATGTACATGGTAATTATTCACTTTGCAGACAAGCACACTTCATTTATGCTTAAAGCTAGTTTTTTTTTTTTTTTTTTTTTTTTTTTAATGAGCGAAAGAAGTTTAACTTAATGTAGTTGCATGTAAGCTTTAAAAGCAAAACTCATGCAATTTATCAGGATTCCCGGAAACTGGTCTAGCAGCTAGGAATGAGAACGGTTGTTTTCAAGGCTGTTTTGGTCTGGCTTTGACTAGTAAGTTTGCTCTGTTATCCCAATCATAAGGTAGAGGCAGGTCTCATCTCACAGACCCACGTTGTCAAAGCACATTGGGAAATCCGATCAGCAGTCCAAAAGTGAAGTCCAAAACTGTCTCTACTCTAATAATTGCATTTTTATTTTGACCTGTGGCCACACCACCATGGTGTTTCAGCCTAATGGCGTTTTCCATTCTTGACGGGGAGTCGAGGTCAAGGGAGGAAAACAATCACAGTATCTTTTAATACATATGTTTTCTCTTTCTCTCTCACCCCTACACACTCTCTGTTCCTACCACCTTGACCCCTCTGCCTTGCCTGTCCTTTCCCAGTGGCTGCCTACCACACTGTCTCATCTCTGTCATTTCTTTGCTCTAATGTCATCTTTTCAGTAAGGCCTACCCTGACCACCCAATTTCAGATCGTACCTCCTATTCCTCTAAACTCTGATTCCCTTCGCCCTCCTCCATTCTTCCCATGCTAGAAAGTCAGCTCCATGAAGGTAGGAGGTTTTGCTTTTTTTCTTTTCTTTTTTTTGGTCTGTCCACTGGTATATCTCCAACACCTGGGAAAATTCTGGAAATTCTGTCTATACCTGTTGAATAAAAGAACAAATGAGTCCATTTTTAGTATCACTAAAATAGCAGACTATCCATTAACTAAGATATTCACTTAACCATCATTTCCTGTACTCAGCAGCCCGACGAGTGCACGGGCTAGAGATTAGAGATTTTTTTAAAAATGTTTTATTTATTTTTGAGAGAGAGAGATACAGCATGATCAGGGGAGGGTCAGAGAGAGAGGGAGTCACAGAATCGAAGACAGGCTCCAGTCTCTGAACTAGCCATCAGCACAGAGCCCAATGCAGGGCTCAAACCCACGAACTGTGAGATCATGACCTGAGCTGAAGTCAGATGCTTAACCAACTGAGCCACCCAGGTGCCCTGAGATTTTTGTTTTTCTATGGTTGGCTTCTTTGCTTTGTTAACTTTTTTTTTTTTTTTTTTTTAATGCTCAGGGGTCATTCCAGTCAGCTCAGTCTTATATAACTTCTGTATCTTCATACTTACATTAGATAAAGTTCTCAGAGCCAATAGCATATGCAGTTATAAAAGTCAGCTTTGCTCACTGCTGTGGCCTCAGGTGGACAGGAAAGATTGCAAACCTACTAAGAAAGGTTTGAAAAGAATAGAAACAAAGGTGTTTTCTGCTGAAGATCTGCACTTAATCAGAAAATTATAACACCAAGCTATCCCTGGAAAGTTTTTTTCTTTCAATAAATTTCTCAAGTCAACGTATGTGTGTGCTCCAAATAATAGAGTATTTCGAGTCTGGTAAATTATAGTGCCAGAAATATATGGATTTATTTCCTAGGGCCTTATGAGATGGCAAGAGATATCTTTAATACTTAGTTGCAAGGATTAATTAAAATTAACATTCTTGTCACCAGCCTAAGCAAAGCAAGGGTTTTTTGTTATTTTTAAGAAAAAAGAAGAAAAAGAAAGGAAAAGATAATCAAGACTTAGAGAGGCCTTATTGTTTCTATTTTAGTAATAGCTTTAGAAATATTTGTGTCCCGTTAATTACTTCTAATAAGTATATACTATCTAATAATTTTATTATCTTAAATCTAATAGCAAATTAGCGTTTCATTAATTCTGATCACTTCTTTTTTAAAAAATTTTTAATGTTTATTTTTTGAGAGAGAAAGAGTGCAAGTGGGGAAGGAGAAGAAAGGTTGGGGGGGACACAGAATCTGAAACAGGCTCCAGGTTCTGAGCTGTCAGCACAGAGCCCGACGCGGGCCTCGATCCCATGAACCGCGAGATCATGAACTGAGCCTAAGTCGGACAGTCAACCAACTCAGTCACCCAGGCGCCCCAATTCTTATTACTTCTAATTCAGACAGAAATAATAATCATAATAATCTCCCTTTCTGCTATGAGGAGGAAGAAATGGGCCAAGCAAAATAAATAATTAAGGAATGCATACATACATAAATACACAACCAACTAGCAAACCTGATTTTTGTTTTCATGCTCTTTTCTGTTGACAGAGAGTAATCTGACTATGAAAAGTGTAGTAAGACTCATTGATTCAAGCTAATCCATGGGTGGGATGGTCAATATAAAATAGAATTCCAAATTACAGATTTTTTCAAAGGTAACTGTTTTAACTACCTTCAGGCAGCTACAATACCCAGAAACAGGCTGAGTGTTTCACAGGCTCAGAAAGACGAGGATGGTTTGTACTTCCACCTGGAGAAGCCTGTAGACCGGGGAGGGCTGTAGCAGGCAAGCGCCGGGTGATCAGTTTCGCAAGCCTGTGCCTTTCCGCGTGTGCACTGGGTGGCAAGCAGCGTCAAGTTGTTGCCGGAACTGGAGTGCGACTGGGTTTGCCCTCTGTGATCTTTAGTTATTGAGCCCATGATCCTGTTTCCACATGTGTAGAATGGGGGTAATAACCCCCACCTTGTAGGGCTGTGTGGACTTAGACGATATATGGAAAGCATTTCAGTAAATTCTTCTCCTGTCTTACATTAAGATTGTAATGCTGGGCCACTGCTGCATAATCAAGGACCAGAGTTGAGTTCAGAGCTTAGACACTGGACACCTGCGTTATTGACTGGGCCACATTTCCTTGGACGGGTCCTGTAACCTGTCCGTTTTGTTTTCTTATTGTTTTGTGTTTTCTTATCTAAAATCGAGGCAAGTAGATCAGGCACTCTCCAGAGCTCTCCGAAAGCTCCACAACTTCCATAATTCCTCACAAATGTGGTTGGCTTGCAAAGATGTTCACAGTTAAGGAACAGGAAGTAAGCACGCATTTTCTGCCTGCGACATGTCCCTCAATACAGAATTACAGTAAAACACACAAACCCAAGATTGTAAAATAATTTTTCAACTACCTTACCAGAACTTACAAATCCAAATCAGAATGATTGTTACCGTTCAGAGAAGTGCTCTGGGGGCTCTGCATCCTCACCCAAACCCCGTGGCTGTTGCTCCAGATGCTTTCAGACCTGCCTGGGTTAGAGGCACCTGGTCACACAGGAGAGAAGTTGTACAGCTGGTCCTGAGGGAGAATGAGTGCCAGCATTTAATGTGGGCAAAACCTGATAAGGGCTGCTTTAATCTCCATTGTATGTTCAGTATATGTCTCCAAATGACCCTGGCTTTTGAAACTGGATTCAATTTTTAGAAATAGCCATCAGTTTGCCACAATTGCAGGTGTATACATATATTTTTTAAATTTTTTAATGTTTATTCATTTTTGAGAGTCAGAGACAGCATGAGCATTAGAGGGGCAGAGAGGGAGGGCGATACAGAATCTGAAATAGGCTCCAGGCTCCGAGCTGTCAGCACAGAGGATGATGCGGGGCTTGAACTCACAAACAATGAGATCATGACCTGAGACGAAGTCAGACAGACAGTCAACCGACTGAGCTACCCAGGCACCCCGCAGATGTATATATTTTTATTGTGACACAGTATACATATGGGTGAAGTTGTCTTCCATTTAGTCCTGTTGGAAGGCCCTGAAACATATTAGCTCTATTATCAAAGAGTCCAGGAGTCTGAGGCTCTTGACTGATACAGGTGAAGTAAGTTGGGAAAACACGTTGGGGGTGAAAGCCTGCAACATTCCGTTGTATATGTCTTTTTCTCTTTTTTTTTGGTTAATATTTTTTATTATTCTTCATAACATGCATTATATTTAATATATATATTCACGTTATAATCGTCTCTGTCCAAGAGAAGTACTTTAATTGCTGCAGACAGGATATATATGTTGATTATAGACAAGGCCGTGGGTAATGGCACCAGTTTCCACTTTGGAGGTTCTGGACTTTGGAATTTGCTTCCATGAGGTTTCGCTGTGGTTACTGTATTTCACTGACTATTAAGCCATATATTTTCATGTGTTATTTTAATTCTTCCAAGTGTACAGATTGGACCGATCTCCATTTTACAGATGAAAAACCTGAGGCTTGGGGAGGCAAACACTTGGCCCAAAATTCCGTTCCTAATTGAGAGTCAGGTCAGATTTCATTTGAGCCTGTTTCGTATCCAACTCCAGAGCCCATGCTTTTGAACTATAGCCTGCTGTGTACAGTGTGTGGGGAGCTTGAAGAGCAAAGGGAAGAAACTGGCTAGACGATTGTGTTCTATTGGAAGCAGTGATTCTGCAGCTTAACCACTCTGCTGACCCGGTGATACTCATATCCTGCCACTTTGACACCACACACTCTTAGGTAGTTCGTCATTTCCCCCCACCCCTTCCTAAGGCTAACCTAGTCAATTACAATACCTCTTCCCAAGGGAAGAAAGTGTTAGCCATTAAAACATTTCTGAAAAGGGGAGCCAGTCTGAATTTGCACAAGGACTTAAAGAGTCGTTGAAAAGAAATCATTTTAATGTTTTTTTGTGTCAAATGCCCAGTAAGGAGGCAAGCTTCACAACTTTTGCAGATTACCGTGTCATAAAACCATCCTAAGCTGCTTTAGCTTTTGGCATCAGTTTCACTGATACATTTTTTATTTTTTGACATTTTTAGACATTTTGAGGAATTATGTATCCCCAGGGAGTCAAAAATCTTGAAAGTTATCTGACTCTAATTGTTGGGTTAGAAAGGTACTTTACTAAAATATTAATATGGTAATATAAAGATGAGTCACTGTGAATCCAGTTGTTTCAAAAACATGCAGTCTATAGCCCAAAATAAATTTTGTTCAGTTTATGCTGTACCTTGTTGAGACAACTCCATCTTTGGTCAGTCACTGGTTGGCTCCTTTGAGTTTGTGCCGAAGTGTCCATTGGACGTCATGCTTTTAGGGTGTCCCTGTTGTAAAGAGAGGCAGGACAAATGAGCCTCCAGTATGGTCAAAGAGGTGAGCGGATCATAAAAAAGAGTTTTGCATCGCAGTCAGGCAGAAGCCCAGCATGAGATCTTGTGTTCTTGCCGTCTTGTGTCTCTGTCTCTGAAGAATCTCATCTACTGGTGGCCCTGCCCCTCTGTGTCGAGCTTTTATTCATCCACATTCACTTTTCCTGTTCGTCACTTTCAGGAAGGTGAATGTCCTGACACTTAAAACCAAACAAGGCAGTCAGCCTCAAAGATGCTTTTTCATTTCATGTAGTTATTTCTGCACAACCTTGATTCAGAGGGGAGAACCCATGTGAGCGTGAACTCAGGTTCCACTGTGCCTGGTGTGCTTCGTAGTGATTCCGTAGCTGGGTCTTCATGTCTTGGCCCTCATTCTCAAAGCTACCGTTCAAACCACAACTGCCCGAGACTCTTCCAGTTAATGCTTCTCTCACTCATTGTTCTTCTTTTCAACCCCAAGTCTCCCCCAATAGTCCAAGCTTTATCAAGCTCTTCTACTCTTTAGCCACCAGGCAGGCAGTTAGCTTCCCTTTTTTGTTCGGGAGGCCAAAACAGGCCACGCTGTGCCCTACATGAATTGAAAACACAAAAAGCCCCATGTAGCAGTGACCAGAGTTCAGTTTCAGCAGAAAAATGTCCGTTTCCAGTGAAACCGTTTTTATTGTAATTTGCATTTAATTTCTAGATCCGCGGTGGCTCTAAATATGTGTGTCTTTTGTCCCCACACAGATTTATTTTTGTAAGAGTTCATCTTGTTTGAGCCATTAACTGAATAGCAAAGGGTAGGTGGTAAAAGATAAATTTTAGCTGTCTCTTGGTTAGTGTGATCTGTCAGCCATTTCTATGAAAGAAAAAAAAATCTAATTGCCTTTCAGGTTGTGCATTTAAAGTAAGATTGATTTTATCATCATTTGACCCCTAACCGTTGGCCTCTGCAGTTTTATGTCATTATTTCCAGTGTAAAACTAATGGAGAAAAATGAAGTTGAAAAGTGCCACTCTTTTGGATTGGAGCTGGAAAATCCGAGCTTTTGAAATCTGTTCCCAAATAGAAATTGAGAGTCTTCCTTCTAGGGAACCTTGGCATGAAGTTCTTCTCTCAAATATTGATCTCAGCTGGAAATTAATTTGGTTGGTCATAGAGGCTTGGGTCGACATTTTGTTCAAACGGAAAGTAGAGAAGTTCTTTCAGTCCCCGCTTCACCATTGCCTCATCTCCTCCTCTCTTTCTTGCTCTTCTTTTGTGTCTATGCGCGTGTGCGTGCCGTGTGTGTACGTGCGTATGTGTGTGTGCGAGTGGTGTGGGGCGGGGAGGGGGGACGGAGGGCCCCTTCCCTGTACTTTATAAACCTTCGCTTCTGAGCAGAGACCACTGGCCAGCAGCAGGAACTGCCTGGAAGTTACTGCTTCATCTGATGCGCTTACACAATGAAAGGATTTGCTGTGCCCTCAACTGTAATCTTAGTGCTGTCGAATTGTGTACTCGCGCTGCGGGAGGCTGCTCTGCTCGGCAAGGCACTGCCACAAAGGTCCTCCTTGTGTGCCCGTCCAGCGGTAATTAAGCCTCAACAACGAAATTAGCAGAACAACTGGATGTTCTGGAAGTGGAGATCCCCTCACTTCGTGTTCTTGTCTCCCCGCCACCCGCCCCGGGGTTGCCCTGTGAACTGGCCAGAGGGCCACTGTCAGCATTGTCTTACAAGTGCTCTGACTTGCTCTGCTGACAACGACTTCTTCCAGGTTAATGTGGAGGCTGCGTTACCTCTAGTGTTAAAATTCTGCTGAGTAAATCTCAGAATGACTGTTAGAATGCCCCTGAGCCCTTCTCACTTCTCCCAGAGAATTAATGGCATCCTAACACTTGCCTCCAGTTGCAAACACCTGTGATTATAAGAGACTTAGCGTAAAATACATCGTGTCTGCACAGAGGACCAAATTGCCTTTGGTGCTTTGCAGTTTTTTTTAAAGCATCCTTCAGTAGTCTCTGCAGTGTGTGTGTTTCCTTTTATTTGCGATGGTGGTGCCGAGGGGAGGTGTTTAATTTCTTCAAATAGAAGTAGCCAACTAAAAGTTAAATGCAATTTCAGACCTAAGAATATATTGACCTGACTTCTGAAACCTGATAACCACATTTCATTTGAAATATGCCTTGTCACAGAACTACGAAAAGTAGCGCTGTGACTTCTCATCTTAGAAGAGAGCTCAATGTATATAATGTGATAAATTTAAAGAAAAGTATTTTAAAAATTAAAACTATCATTCTGCACCCCTAGAAAAATGCAAGCATTTTATGCAGCAATGCATTTTAATCATTTTGAGGAGCCAGTGGTATATATGGTGAATTTTGTAGAAGACTTTAGGTCTCTTAAATAAGAGACTTCTTTTAAGTAAGATTCACTGTTAATAGCTGGGATCAAGAATGGATTTTTCTTGGTGACTTAAAGTTGTGGAAAATTACGAGAAGCTTAAAAAGTAGCCCAAAAAAGTAGCACACACATTTGAGAATCTTTGAGCTGAAATCAGTCTTGGGTCACGTTTTATCAGTGTTGATTCTGCTGGTGAGAACGGCCCGGTTACCTGAGCCTCCCTGGGCCCAGGGCATTTCGGGATCTGTGAAAGTCCACGGTCCAGCTCACGTTAGGATTAAAAGAAGTGGGATGGGTCTTCATACAAGCACCCACGGTCTGGGTTGGAACTCGAGCCCCCATATGCCCGCACTGTGTTTACTCCATTGAGGAAAATATGGCTCCGTGTGGACGGGGACATCTTTGCCCAGCCATTGTTACTTCTGCTAAGAAGGAATTCTTGTTCATCTTTAGGGCAAATCAGCAATCTAGAAGCTGATGCCAGATTTTCACCCCCATGGTGCTATTCTGTTGTGTAGCATTTTAAAAGTATAATTTAAAATTACATCTACTTTCGCATAGGTAGCAGCCGACCCAAATCGAAAAACTATTCTTTGAGCTAACATGGAGTTTTGAAAAGTACACAAAGCTGAAAGAATTCAGCTTTGTTCTACCTTCATTACATTTGAACGTATTCGAATTGATAATAAAAACAATCTCGCCTTATATTTGAAACCATTCTGGGAGATTTAGGACAAGCGTACTAAAATCCCCTGACAAATAGGGTATCTGCAAGAAACAAAACTATAAGTAAAGCCGCTCCCGCTCACTGCTGCAGCAACTGTATGAAGGGCTTCAGACACAAAGTACGACTTCTTATTTTTACACACTCCCGGGAAAATAGAAAGCTGACTTCCTCTCTGGAGTTTTCCCAGGAAACTACTTTATAAAGACAAATTTAAATCTTTCCGTCTTCTGTCCTTGGAGGTGGTAAATACGATTGCAGCTTTATTCATTTTTATTGTAAACGCAGGGGAGTTCAGACCGTCCGGCTGTGCGTCATTTTTTGGACGGCTGCCATGGACTAATGCAGACGTCCCACCGGGAGACCAGAGAAGAACTAGACTTTGATTCACCAGATTGTGTTAAATAGTCCAGCTGTTGCGATTTGAAAGATAGTTACCTCAGAAGTGAAATAGAAATGAACTTGGCATTTATGCCTGAAACCATTTTTATACTGTTTGGCAATCAGCTTTTCAGAGGTAGCATTTTATAAAATAACTCTCACCGCTTTCAAAGTTTCATTCACTGTAATGTTCAAAATGTCCCACCTTTATATTATCAGTAAAATTAAGCTTGAGTGATATGCAGAATT
This sequence comes from Hyaena hyaena, assembly GCF_003009895.1. Classification (NCBI taxonomy): domain Eukaryota; kingdom Metazoa; phylum Chordata; class Mammalia; order Carnivora; family Hyaenidae; genus Hyaena; species Hyaena hyaena. The sequence goes on along the minus strand of NW_024080755.1, from coordinate 763,282 downwards.
TGCATGAAATAACCATTTCCCCCTTCATTTCATGAGCTTTGATTGTATTCAATTGAGCTCAGAACCACATCTATTAGGGCTCTTTTGGGCATTAGTTAATTTGAATTGCAGCCGAAATGTTAGCTAGAATGTTGTTGAATATAATTGGAACATGGAAAGTTGATTTTGAAAGGAATTTCATTGAATGCAAACAATGATGTGCTTTTTAAAAATTAGAATGCTGTTCTTTCGTCTCTTGTAACACAGTCTGAGAAATCAGAGTCCCTTTATAGAAGTTCAGTTTTGGCAATGCTGTTTACAGTCATTCAGGTTCTTGTGGTACCAGTGTGGTGTGGAGTCAGGTCTTTCCTCTGACTAGCAAGTGGCCCCCACATGGCCCAGCCCCACATTCTGGTTCTCTCCTAGTTGGAGAAGAGAAGCTGCTTTCTAAAAGGGCACCCAAGCCACATGCAGTCGGGCACCAGGCTTCGCCTTCACTGAGGGGTACAGATTGCTACATTGTCTCTTAGCTTTTATGTTGCTTTTCAGTTTTTCTTTTTGTCTTGAAATAGCTCTTGAGCAGACCATCTAAAATGACCCGTGAAAATATTTTGGATGGATCATAAATGACTACCAAGTATGTTGTGGTAAGAAAAAGAATACTGGCCAGGAAATCCGGATTCCAAGATTTTAATCCTGTGTCTGCTGGTAACAAGTTACGTGTCCTTGAACAAATCATTTAACACACTATTCTCTTGTGTCTTCACGAATGAAAAGGTTGGACTAGTTCATGTCCATAATGCCCTTCAGCCTGAACATCACATGATTTTAGTCTTACTTTTTTTGTACCTATACAATGGAAGTTTTACTTGGAGATTTTGTAGCATACGGGAGAAAGTCTGTTATACTTTTCATGAGTACTTAGCTTTAATTTCTTTTTTTATGGTCCTTGCCCTTGGATGAAGAATTAAAACAGAAAAAGTGAGGAGAATAATAGTATACTACAATTCCTATTGGGTCGTTATCTTTGAGCCGTTGAACTTTTCTTTCCTTTAAGGAAGAGGCTTTTTTTTTTTTTTTTTAAGGTTTTTTTATTTATTGTGAGAGAGAGAGAGACAGAGAATCCCAAGCAAGTTCCACATCAACGCGGAGCCCCACGTGGGGCTTGAGCTCATGACCATGAAATCATGACCTGAGCCCAAATCAAGAGTCAGACACTTAACTGAGCCACCCAGGTGCCGCTATCTTAGGGAGAAGCTTGGACTTGCTAGAACTTGCCATTGTGTCCACCTAGAACAAGAGCCTGGTTTCTTGGCACTGCTACTGACAACATGCTGGCTCTTCCCAGGAGATGGAGACGGAGCTAGAATGAGGCTGTAGTGGAAGGTCCCTCATTCCAGAAGGAGTCCTGGGCAGCTCTCCCGTGGGAACCAGGAATAGACCTAATGTGTCAAACCCAGAGGAGCCACCAATCACAAAGGGAAAAAAGGCAAAGGGTAGCTTGAAGGGACAGACTAAAAGATACACCTCAACACAGGGATTCAGAGAGAAAGAAATCAGTAAATGTGCCCAAATTAGCCTGAGGCATCATCATCCTGTTTCTGAGAGAAGACGCCTTTGGTGAGCAGCATGGCCTGGAAAGGAAAGGGGAGAAAGCTCCTGCTTCTTGTACGGCCTCTGCTGCCGATGGACTCTGTACTTGTAGGCCGGGTTCTCTCCTCCAAACCTCATTTGTCTCATCTGGTAAAGGATCAGTTGGACCAGATGCCTGCCTGCCATCGCGCCTTTTAGCCTTTGGGATTCCGAGTCAGTGGTCATTATCCTTGAGAACTCAGTTACTCTGACTCGATGCACAGATTCAGAGAAATTGCCCATGGTGCCAAGTACAGCGATGGCCCCCGGAATCCTCACGTTGTAGCCCATGGGTGACTTAATAATAAATTAATCTGTGGTTGAGACGCTAAGACAATTCCAGGCTGGTTTCATCCCGGCCACACAAGGCTTCTGAGTTTTCAGTTCGGTCGACATCCCCTTACTTGCTGTTGTGGAAGCCAGAGAGCATTTCCTGGAAGTTTCCACCTCCAGCTGATGCGAGAAGCTTTTTTTTTTTTTTTTAGGGTGCATTCATCACCCCTTCACTACAGTCACACACGGGCGTGAAAACATCCATGGTAGTTCTGCAGAAGGGCTGAAGGTCAGTGTGGACTGACGGAAGCTTGCTCGCCTAGGAGGGGGTGAAGCTTCCTCTGTGGGCCTCGAGCAGACGTGCTGGCTCATGGAGCGGCGGGCTCACCCCCAAGGTGGCGGAGCCAGACACGTGATTGACTTGCTTGGACCAGAACAGCCGAGCGGGCCTGAAGCTTCATTTCCTAGAATTCCCTTGCCGGTTTGTTTCCAGGCTAAATTTGCATGAGCTTTAGAAGGCAGACATGACATCGTCATTTCGGTTTTGTTTTGAAGGCTCTGAAGGCCCACGGAGGGCAGGCGCCGTGACGCTCCAGGTGCAGGGTCCCCTAGTTAGCATGTGGTGGCAGCTGGCCCCCGGTTTTCCCCGCGGCCCCCAGCTCCTCCTCCAGCTTTTCCAGATTTTGAACCAGGTGTGCGTGCAGCTCCTGCATCATGGGTTTGGAGACTGAAAGAGATAAAGCTCCGGTTTGTCCTCAGTCTCTTGCCACTTTTCACCCATGTTCCTTTTCAGCCGCCAGAAGTGCTGGCTTCAGGTCCAGCGTCGGACGCAGAGGCCACGGACTTACCCAGGCGGCCTCCCTCTCCGCTGCCTGAAGCCTCATTCCAGTCGTGAATCCTGTGGGTCTCTCTCACGGTGGCTCTGCTCCTGGGACGGCGCCCTAGTGGGCGGTCTTTCACGTGCTGTCAGGGTCAGGGTCAAACCAGGTACTGCCAGGGAAACCACACCCCCAGCTGCTCCCCGAAGCATAGTCACAGCCGTCCTGAGAAGTGGGTGTGTGGCCCAGGTTAGCACCAAGTGTCATGGTGTTTCCTGACGACCCAGGTGTGGTCGAGGCCGAAGCAGAGGAACATGTCCTCAGTGCAGCAGGGCTTTCCTCTGCCCCCTGGTCATCCCTTTGCTCTTGGCACTGACACAGAAGACCGGGCTTGTGTGTTAGTCACCTGTCAACAGTGACCAAGTCACACAGTCTACCTGGGAGGCCAGACGGAGTGGATTTCAGACATTAGGACCAATTTCACAGTGCTGGTCAGAAAGTGGTAAGACCATGGTCGTTGGGCTCCAGGGTGCGCTACCTGGACACCCGTGCTGGCCCGGAGCGGACGGGCTGCTTTGTGTCTGTAGTCGGGTGTCTGTTCTGCTGCTGCCGTTGTGTAAGAGAGACCTTGGGCTGGCTCAGGCCCAAGTGAGGGTCTCTGAGCCTCTTTCCTTTCATGAGTACTCACTCGCTTATTTACGCCCCGAGTGGACGCACGCTGGGTGCCGGGGCAGAACTGGATGGAGCTGAGGGATCCCTGTTTCGTGCCTGCTTTCATCTCACCTGGAGAGAGAGACGTTACGCAGCTCATGACACTGTGTTTCGTTACGAGTGTGGCGAGTCCGGCGGGAGAAGGAGGGGGCCAGGGCCTGTCTCCCCAGCTGCAGGGCTCAGGGCGTCGCAGCGTCAGCTCCTGCGAGGAGGTTCCCGAGTTGTGGCCTCACCAGAGGTGCGACGGGGGCGCTGGTGGCGCTTGACATCATAGCTTTGCCAGGACCAGCCCCTGTCCCGCCTCCTGCACGCCCCTCAGCCTCAGGCCCAGGGCAGCAGCCTTCACATGGTGGCCTCTCACCATGACTTCGGAGAGGACTGGGCGCCGACAGCCTCATTTCCTGACACGTGGCAGGAGAACACGTGGGCATCTCTGTTTTGTCAAGGAAATTGTCACTCACGTAGCTTGGGAAGCAGTAGCTTCAAGTGTCACAACAGCAGGGAAGAGAGACAAACCTCTGTGGGAAAGGAAACGGCCTCTGAAATTCATTAAAAAATGTCACAGGAAACCAGGTTCTCCTTTAGGGAAGAAGTTTATGGTCACTCGGCGTTTTAGCTTATTCTCTGGATTCTTCCATCTGGCCTCATTCCCCCCCACCCTCCCCCCAGCTCTCACCAGATTTCTTCTTGTGAGTAACATCAGTGGCAGGCGCGTCTCTCAGCCGCCCAGCCGCGATGGGGTGGCCTCCATCCCTCAGCAGGGTGGTCTCCTCGGAGCTCATCTGCAACCAGTTGTCCCCAGGGACACGACGGCGGGGGGGGGGGGTGTCGGGGGGGGTGTCACTGGCTCCTTCCGGCCAAGGGAAGGTAGGACGGGAGTCTGGGAGGCGGGGGGGCGGCCCGCGCCAGGCACCCAGGAGATTTGCGCTCCTTGAGAAGAGGGTGTAATTAAGCAGGTAGGTGAACTTGGCTTTTTAACACGTCCATAGTTAATTGCTCTGACTTTTTCCGCCTTCTTTCTCCTGGTCTCCTGCTCCTAATATGTCATCTAATAGCTCCTTTTTATTTTAATGGCTGGCACCTCAAAGACCACTCTGTGCATGCTAATTAGACTTAGAGCAGTTGGGGTGGTTTTTTTTTTTTTTTTTGGTTGGTCTGAATCCAGGAATATGGAAGCCAAATATTTTCTCTCTCTGCTTTTTACTGTTCTGTGTAACTTCTTCCTCTAGGCCTCTCAGTAACGCTGGAGGCAGGAGCCAGTACCTCGACAAAGAGCAAGAAGCTGGACCCGTTGTAGTTTTAGATCCCGTTTCCACACACGAACCCCAAACCAAAGACCAGCTCACCGAGAACGATTCAAGTCAACGCCACGATGACGAAGACGAAATGAAACCAGAATACAAGGAAGACGGCATGGACAAACTGAGGGACACAGACAGCTCCCACTGCTGACGCAGAAGCCGGAAGTCACACTGAGTCCATGGTTAGTTCCGGTGCATCGGCAAGGGGGGCTGTGGACACTCTGTTCTTGTCACCGGACTCGAGGACAGGTTCTATTCTGGTGTCACTTTTGTAAGTAATTTACCTACACACATAAGTAAGTTGTTTAGCAAAGTACACACCTATGTAGGTTTTATTTTTCTTTATAGGATAAGCTGTTTTTTTGTTTTTGTTTTTGTTTTTTTCAAATTAACTGTGTTAAGTGTGACTTCTGGAAGGTTACAAAAAATTTGGATGTTTGTCTTTTTCGCTGATGTGCATTCCACTAATCAAATGGAATGCCGGAAGTTTGCGGCGCTGCGGATGAATGGAGAAACAGAACTGAAGACGATTTAAAAAGCCCCCAAAGAAGCTTCCATTTGGGGTCTGATCTTCTGATAGAGAGACTGCAGTAGCACGGCAGTTGTTAGGCACGTGGCATGCAGATTACTTTCTAGGATATCCCGAGGGAGACACGTAAAATTCAGGAGCCACAGGAGTAAACCAGTACTCTCGTGGTCTGTGCCACTTGCACACGCTGTCAGCTGTGGAGCAGAAAATACGTGTGTAATTTCACCGCGTCCAAAGCCTCCCAAGGACGTCGGTGGGAATGCTCTGGTGGCCTGAATGAAGAATGGAGGGGGAAAGTCCCAGCCTTGGATCTCATAGAGTATTGTGTTGATGAACTGTGCACGCCGCGCTAGGAGTCAGCTGTGTTCCTTCATATACGAATGAGGCCCCAGTGCCCTGGTTTATCGGGATTCTCATGTACAGTCCAGATAAGTGACAAGCACACTGTTTTCCTCCTTCACTGCTGTTCCACATCATGCAGCTTTGGGGTTGTGTGTGTGTGTGTGTGTGTGTGTGTGTGTTTTCTTTAAAGAAATTAAGCGGTAGTTAGTCTCTAAAAATACAATGTTTCAGTCACCACGGTGGATAAATAGAAATGTAATCAGGGATTTCTAAAAAAAAAAAAAAAACAAAAACCTTATACAGCTTTTCAAAGTTGATTGTTTCAAAATTGGTGTTTATTTGAAATAAGTGGTAAGGTGCTTGAATGCATTTTTTTATGACAATGATTCAGTAATGGTAATTTTACTATTAAAGAACGTGAAAGGTTTAGCGCGGCTCAGCATGTAGCTGTCAGGTGTTCTCACCTAAGGGCAAACGAAAATGATAGTAATAATTGCAGTAGTTGTATTTTATTTTTGCACGTGTGCTAAGCCTTGGCTTGAAGAGGTGGGGTAGGCAGGTAAATAAATGTACTTCCTAAACTTGGAGATAGTTCTCCTTCTGTAGGTTTGTTTTGCTTGGCTGTTTCCATGTTCTTCCAGTGATGATTTCCCAGTTACTCAGTGGTTTACTCACGGGGAATTAAAATGTAGTGTTTTTCAACTGTAATTTTCCTAATTGAATAACATGCTATATGATCCACTAACTACACACTGCATTAACGCTTATGCAGGTTCTGTTGTGCTGTGATTTGAACTCTACTCACCACACTTATTAAAAAGCACTGACAGTTTGCTATTAAAGGTCAATTGTGATTATTGAAAATTTTGGTTCAGGTCCCCAAACTTGTCGTTCTTGAGCAAGAAAATTGCAGAAGCGTTGATGACTTTAGTAATTTTACTCATCTGCAAAATGATCTCTTTTGAGGAATTCTGCTCCGTGGTGCTCCGTGCTCTCCTTCCGGTGCCTGTCCTGAGTCGGCTGGCATGTGGCTTACACACATTTGGGAATATAAGACACATGTCCTTGTCATTCCGCAGTCCTCACACACATCAACCGGGTGCTGCACTTACGAAAACACTCTCCACTTGACCTTAGCCAAAAGGCCGAGAAGCGTTGAAAAAAAAAACACTCTCATTTCCAGGGTAGGAAGGTAACCCGTTCGGGGAGAGATGTGTTTCCCGGACCAAACATTGATTAGTAACGGCTTTGCTAGTCTTCTTGTCATTTCCAAGCTGCTTTCTTTCCTTCATCGTGATCACGGAGCATTGAAGGTTAATTTCATCTCAAGGTATTTGATGTAGGACTTAACGCCCCTCCTTCTGCCTCCAGGGTTTTCCCCCTTTCGCATCCGTTGGGAGGAGGTGTTGCTCCTGCTGGGGTGTCATTGTCAACAAGCAGTTAGTCCAGGTCAGGAGGACACAGGAAGACAAGGCTTTGTATCTTCGAGGTCCATTCTTAGCTACTTGCCCCCCAAAATTAGAAAGGACCTACTTATGCCATTTGAAAGTTGGAAGGGACTGTCCTCTTTAAAGTTTTGTTTTCTCTAAAAAAGTGATTTCTTCTTCTGTTTTGGAATAGAGATTATGTCTCACCTGCTACAAAGTTTTGAACTAATACTGGTACATTTTTATTGCCAGCATGAGGCAAAGGGATAGACGTACTTTGTGCTCATGCTATTAAAGAAAATGTCTGCCTTCTTTCCCAAAAGAAGAAGAAGGTAGTTAAAATTCTAACAGCCTGTTGCACCTGGCCTGGTCTCAGAGTCCTCAGCACCAGTGGTGTCAGCAGCTGGGGGTCCCCTAGAAACACTCATTGGCAGGATGCCGCAGGGCTGTACCCAGCCAGCCTTGCTGAGTGAGAAGGACGGACGATGTGGCTCAGGGCCACTCACCAGTCTTTCCTCTTTGCTCAGCTTTGGGTTTTTTTTGTTTTTGTTTTTTTATTTTTTTATTTCTGAGAAAGAGAGACAGCATGAACAGGGGAAGGTCAGAGAGAAAGGAAGATACAGAATCCAAAACAGGCTCCAGGCTCTGGGCTAGCTGTCAGCACAGAGCCCACGAACCGTGAGATCATGACCTGAGCTGAAGTCGGACGCTTTACGGACTGAGCCACCCAGGCGCCCCCCCTCAGCTTTGTTAACACACAATAACACGTTTGTTGGAAAATGCAGTAGGACAGGTGAAAATGATTACCTCTTCTCTCTCTAGACCATCTTTAGGTTGTATGTTAGGTAAACGATTGTCCATGTTACAGAATCCTGGATGGTTTTTCTGTGTGTTTAATGACTTCCATCATGGACAACAACTTCAGCGTAGATGGAGGTAAGTCGTGGAGAGGGCACGGCCATCCATCACCGTCACTGACCTTAGAACCATCCTCAAGCGGCCCTTATTGAACGGATCGGATTGTTCTGGAAGTTTCTTCCTGGCACTAACATTCCCCAATCCCATTCCTTCACAATGGATATAGGATTAGTCTCTTTTGCCTTTTTTTTTTTTTTAACATTTATTTATTTTTGAGAGAGAGACATACACAGAATGTGAGTGGGGGAGGGGCAGAGAGAGAGGAAGACACAGAATCTGAAGCAGGCTCCGGGCTGCGAGCTGTCAGCACAGAGCCCGACGTGGGGCTCAAACTCCTGAACTGCGAGATCAGATCTGAGTAGAGGTTGGATGCTTAACTGACTGAGCCACCCAGATGCCCTTCTATTCACCCGTCTTTTACCTCTTTAATAAATAATACCTTCTATATAGTGTATATTACATGTTTTATATCTAGGATATATTGACATATATGTATGGAGAGAGAGAGAGAAAATGTAAGTAGAAGCAGTGTTCATTACTTTAAGAAATGAGAATGCTTCTTCTCCATTGGTGGCCCTGGGCCTCGCGTGAGGAAAAAAGGTGGACAGGCTGTGCCCTGTGTTGAAATGAAAGCGCTGACCGGGTTGAGGTAATAAATCACCTCTTTGGTTAATTTAATTTAGTTATTGACTTAGTTTGCGTCTTTTCACTCTGGTTCCATTCAGTTAATTATGATTCGTGTGTGGTGCCAGGGCAGACTCTCAGATGGTGGCCCACACTTCATGTGCGTGTCACTACGTGCAAAGGCTGTGTTGAACACCAGTCATGTTCCACCTGCCTTCCAGTGTCTCGTACCCTGTTATGTGTTGCTGAGCACCGGACAGGCAGTAGCGACCACAGATCGTGACATGGTTCTGCCACCTTACATCCCAGCCGGTCCCCCTGCCCTGCGCTCTGAGAGAGTCCACCATGGAGCCCATTTTTAGTCATTGCTTTAAGCAGAAGCCCTTGGTTTTACCATAAGGCCCTTAAGTTTCCCGTGGGTACTCATCAGAAGGGAACGTTCTCAGCGTGCTTAGTAAAAACACACAGAACATATCAGAAATCTAAACTTCACCAACTCGCCCACAGGTCAGTGCATAACAATTTTCATAATTTTGGAGGAAAGAAAATGGTAACTTTTAACAGAGAACCTAAATTATATATAAAGCAGTAGGACCCTATTATCTATAGGTATGTGTTTGGAGTACATTTGTTTCTGGTACTTTTCTGCTATAGCCCCGATGCTGGCTTATACGAAAGGCACTTCAGTCAGCCTATATGTCATTTTTAGTCACCTGTTAGAGGCTGTAGCATAAATAATTGGGCAGTTAATTGCCTTTAGAATATTTATTCGTTTACTGGTGGGTGTATTCATTTATACTGGTTTCCATTTCCAAAGAGGATCTAAGGACACCAAGCTTATAATATAATAGAGAACGAAAATTTAGGAAGAGGAGGGAATCAGGAAAAGGGAATTAAGGGTGAGGAAGTAAGAGGAAGCTATCTGGCGGTTACAGAAACTGATGCTCTCTACTTCTGCATGAGGCCGGCTACTCCAAAAATGCGTCTGCGCTTCCTGCACTAAGTGTGCAGTCAACAGCAAAAGTGTTGGGCTCTTTTACTAGGTCTTCCCCGCCCTCCTCCCCGGGCACACACACACCCGATGGACAGGAGGGCTGGCACACAGACGAAATCCCAATGGAAATGGGGGACTGGAAGGCATAGTTTACAGGTATAATTTCAGACAGAAACACTACGTATCAATTTTACCAAACAGTGAAATCAAAAGAATACAAAAGACAAGTTAGGGATGTTTGCAAGCAAAACCAACATGAAGGCACACTTCAGCCGCACGTGAGCCAGCGTTGTCCACGGCCCCGTCCAGAAGACGCTCACTCATTGGCTGATTTCTCCATCACTTCTGTGGGGAAGACAGGCTCCGGGAGCTCGGGTGGCTCACCGGACACGGTAGCCTTTTCAGCTTCCTCATCCAAGGGAAAAAACGTATGCTCTTCATTGAAACCTATTAAACAACAATAGCAATGAAGTTCACAGTCCAATCCAGTGGCACCAAGTGTGCCGTTACTTGTCGTGACGTAAAGGAGACCACCTTCAGAACTGCCCAGAGGGGCCCCACCACCATTAGAAAAGACCCTGGGACTATTTAAAACCGGGCCTCACTTTAGTTACATATTAACTGTGCAATACGCTTGGTCAATTTGTGTGGTACGCTTCTGGAACACTTGGTGTACGGTGGACTTCGGGCAGAAGCTTAGCCGAAAAGGACCAGAGGAAGAAGCGGAACTAGAGGAGAGACCAGCCCTCTGTGTGAATGCCAACCATCGCCAGCTGGCTATTCCAGCACAGACAACTGCAGACTTCATTCCAGTCCGATCCATACGGGCAGTGACAGGGTGTTAACGGTCGAGCTTGTACCGGATTCCTACTTGTTCTCAGAGGGGAGATTTGTTGTTCCCGTTTCTGGTCCCCTTACCATTTATTGACTGCCATCAATGTGGTGTACTGACCACAGGCCAATGACAGGAATTCTCCTTACAGGCACACCTCAGAGATTCTGCCGGTGTGGCCCTGGACCGCCACAGGAAAGCAAGTCAAATGAGTTTTTTGCTTTTCCAGTGCGTATGAAAGTTATGTTTATACCATAGTTGGTTAAGAGCACAGTAGCATTATGTCTAAAAAAAAAAAAAAAAGACAAAACCAATGTACATACTTTAAAAATAGTGTATTTCTAAAAGCTGCTCATCATCATCTGAGCTCTCCGGGTCAGTCAGCAGATCACAGATCCTCATAAGAAGTATAATAATGAGAAGGTTTGAAATGTTGCAAGAATTAGTAAAACCTGACACAGACGTGAAGTGAGCAGATGCTGTTGGAAAAATGGTGTGGACAGACCTGCTTGATGCAAACCTTCATTCTATAAAAAACCGCAGTGTCTGGGAAGCACAGTGAAGCCAAATGCAATAAAATGAGGCATGCCTGTAATCTGCTAATCCGGTCCAGACTGTTCGGGGGGGTGGGCACTGTCCCTGAGGGAGGGGCCGGGCTTCTGGTCACTAGGATCCTTTCTGATGCCCTGAAGCAGCTGTTTCTCTTGTGGGGAAGTCTGGCTGGAGATGTGAGGGGTCATTTAGGACTCAAAGGTTTCCACGAGGCAGGATGACATAAAACAGCCAGGTAGGAATAATCATATGTGGATCACTTGATCTACAAAATCAACAATATGATTTTACCTCTCTGAAAAAACCAACCCTGTGTTACACATACAACAACACACACTAATTTCTGACCGCCCTTACACACCTCAGAAAGAGTCTCTCCGTTAACATTTTTATTTCTTGTGAAGCCTAGGGTGTGTTTGAAGGTCATTACATATGTTAAGCATGACACATTTATCATTACAATTTCCATCGGCTTCTCTATTTTTTCTTTTTTTTTTTAAATGTTTTATTTATTTCTGAGAGAGTGAGATAGCGTGAACAGGGGAGGGTCAGAGAGAGAGGGAGACACAGAATATGAAACAGGCTCCAGGCTCCGAGCTAGCTGTCAGCACAGAGCCCGAGACACGGGGCTCGAACCCACGAGTTGTGAGATCATGACCTGAGCCGAAGTCGGATGCTTAACCAACTGAGCCACCCAGGCGCCCCTCGGCCTCTCTATTTTTTCAATGCACATTTTGAGGCACAACACAGGACTGCTTCCTTGCTGTCATATCCAGTAACTGGTTTCTGTACAGTACCTTCCGGGATACATTTCTCATTGAAGAGGTTTCATTTAGAGCATCCAAGAAAATTTCACACTTGGCCAATACTACTTAAACAACACAAACTTTTTTCCAGCCTATCGACCCATTTATTCTAGACTGAAATGCAAACTATTTTTCGAATTACAACAACAATAACTTGGTCTATTTACGCACCTCTCTGTGCGAGGCGCCTACTTCTGACCCTCCCAGTAACATGATGGGTAGAGCTGGGTATCCGGGGTGTTTTCTCTCCAAGCAGCCAATACTTACAAGGTCCTCCTGTCCACGCAAATCTGCAGAAGTTTTACCTCGTAAATGATTGCCTCGGTTCTCTTGGGATTGTAGCCTTTCCAAAGTCTGACAAACTTAACATGCTGTCTACTCGTTTGAAGTAAAAGGAGTTGTTCCCAAGAACCGCCGGGAAAACATCTGCCTTTAACTTGCAGGTTCTGTGCAGTGAGACCTTAACTATAATTTGGACCATAACAAAAGGTAGGATTGGAGCTTCCAATCAATTAATCCTATTGAAAAGCACCATGCAGCTTATTCATGGAGAAGAAGGGCGAGAGTTTTAAACATTCAGGTAAATAGATAATCCATTAAGAAAACAATGCACATTGTGGTAAATGCCACCCCGGTGTTGTCAGCACTTAGTTCTAGTCTTTGGATCCCCCGCCCTCCTGCGGAGGGCCTCCTCTTCCCCCTCCCCCAAACTTTGTTCTCTTATTCATGGCGAAGTGCAAACAAAGCAGGAAAGCAGCACGTACCCAGTGCTCCGTTCTGGACAAGTTCTTCCTCTATAGTTAGCAGACGGTTGTACTTAGTCACCCGTTCGCCTCGAGAAAGACCTCCCAACTTGATAAACCGGACACCGAGTCCAACGGCCTGGAGGGGGTGAGGGTGGGGGACAAAATTTATTTTAGACGAGAAGTCGCATGTTGCTAAAGTGTGAACCGTCCTTGAGGGAGAAAGGGCGCTGACGCCATGGGCTGTTAGGGTTTTCCTCATAACTCAGTATTTTATCTTTATGCAGCTAAGCGTGGCCCGCTTTCAAACGGACAGTGTCAAACGGTAAAGAGCGTGACTATACATCAGGTGCTTTGCTAGTCATGTGAGCATGCTGATTTTGTCTAAGAACGTTCTGGCCTTTCCCACTTCATTTTAGGCAGTAAGATTGCAAGGGCACACCCCTGCCATTTTCGTGCGCTCCTCATTTTCCCAGGACCTCCATTTTTCTTCTTTTTAGAAGTTCAAAGATTAGCTCTTTGCAAAAGGCAGCTGTCTGGAGGAAGCAAGTCTATTTCATAAAAGGTTACATGACTTTCTCTGCCAAAGACTGCATTTCTCTGAAATACCAATTCGTGATAAAAAGCAGTGTTGTGGCAATTCTGCAGTTGACCAGCTTTTAGCACTTACCAGATCGACAAGGCTGTCATCTGAAGATTCTCCTTCTGTGCTTCCAAAGACAGCGATGTGCTGCTTACCTGTAAGCAGAGGAATTCTTTTCAGATTTAGATGGTATAGAAACAATGTGTGTGTGTGTGTGTGTGTGTGTGTGTGTGTGTGTGTGTGTGTACATGTATATATACATATATATATGAGCCCCCAGAACCAAAATTTAAAATTTGCTAGAGATTCGAGATGCTTGGGTGGCTGTCATTTAAGTATCCGACTTTGGCTCAGGTCGTGATCTCACGGTTCGTGAGTTCGAGCCCTGCAGCCCTGCATCAGGCTCTGTGCTGACATCTCAGAGTTTGGAGCCTGCTTTGGATTCTTTGTCTCCCTCTCTCACTGTTCCTCTCCCCCTCCCCCTCCCTCTCTCTCAAAAGTAAATAAAGATTAAAAAATTTTTTTAATTGCTAGAGATTTAAAACTTTCCTGTGAAGAGTCAATGATTTGACCAGCAGAGAATTCTGACCTAAACATTTGTATTTTTATTGCCTTAGTTTTTTTTTTTTTGAGAGAGAGAGAGAGAGAGAGAGAGAGAGAGAGAATATGCATGCAGGGGGGAGGGGCAAAGGGAGAAGAAGGGAGGGGCAGAGGGGAGCCCAACATTGGACTTGATCTCAGGTGAAATCATGACCTGATCTGAAATCAAGAGTAACACACTCAACCGACTGAGCCACCCAGGGGTCCCTTATTACCCTAGTTTTGTCTGTTTAATCCCTTTCTGGCATCTCAGGTGCCAGATACTACATGAATGCCACATGTCATCAAAGTTAAGATGCCATAAACGTATAAAATGCCTTTATAACGACTAAAGGGGGAAAATGCTCAGATTGATACATTTCAAAGACCACCACTGTAAAACACGATTCCATTTTGTCCATGTTCAGTGTAGAAAGGTGTGCATCTTTGAGACAAAATCTGCAGTAAGTACAAAGGCGTCACTGGCGAGATGATGTGCCTCACTGGATTTCACAGTTTATCGTGTAGAATATTATTCAAAGGGGCCTGTCACTTTGGATGTTTATTTACGAACAGAACAGTGTGGCTGGTGCTTAATCATTTGAGGATCTCAGAGCCCTTGAAATGTGCTGGTCTTCAAAGAGCCAGGATTCTTCCTCCAGAGACTGATTGTGTCTTAGAGGCAGGACCTGGAGCAGCGATCCGACTGGAAGTGAATGACAGGATGCCCGCTGAGAGGGAGGCCCCGGAAAGGCCAGGGCTGGGGGGCTCCCATCACCTCCTGCGGGACAGCCCTGCCTGGGCCCTAGACTGGCCCCCTGCAGGACAGGGACTCTGCACATTCCGTTCCAGTCTCTGGCACCAGCCCAGGTCCCTGGCTGCCAGTCCGGCTCTGAGTCCTGCCCGGCCTTCTGCCTAGTTCCTGAGGCCCACTCGTGTTTCAGGCACTGTGTGTAAGAGAACGAGACTCCTGTGCACTCACGGGAGTTTACAGTCTGGGGCATGGCAGCGGGGAGGGTACTAGATCTTAAATAACTGAACAAGTAATTGTGGCCAGTAGTATAAAGAGAAAGCACAGGATGCTACGAGAAAGGTTCAGAGCAACCAGGTAGGGGTAGGCGAAGCCAGGAAAGGCCTATATATCTGAAAAGGTTTCCGTTAAGGAAAGAAGACCCGGAGGATCAGGAGTTGTTAGCTGTGTCAGCGGTACAGGGCAAAGCACTCTAAGCTGAAGGAACAGCATGTTCAAAGACCTCAAGGCAGTAAAGAGTTTGAAACTTGTGAGGAATTTAAAACACCAGTGTGGGGGCGCCTGGGTGGCTCAGTGGGTTGAGCATCCAATTCTTGATTTTGACTCAGGTCAAGATCTCACAGTTGTGAGGTCGAGCCCTGCTTTGGACTGTGTGCTGGGCGTGAAGCCTCCTTAAGATGCTTTCTCCCTCTCCCTCACTTGTGTACGAGTTCTCTCTCTCTCTCTCTCTCTTTCTCTCTCTCTGAAAAAACTTAGAAGACACCAGTGTGGACACGTGGGATCACTGACGTGTGTAGGAGGCCGACAGGACATTGTGCTTAGCCACACCTGTGTGGTAGCCCTCACGAAAGGGGTGACCTCCTAGACTGGGGCTGTCCTTGGGACACAGTGACTGAAGTGACTCAGTAAGCTTAGCTGCATTTTGTCTTCCAGCATCAAAGCTCTCGCAGATGGCTGGAAATTTGTTTTTCTTCCAAGATGAATTCCATGCTTTTTATTAACTGACAAACTGTAGTTTCGGCTCCTTGTGCAACCGAGTTAAGTTCATTGTGAGCCTTTTCAGATCCATACTTTTACTCACTGTCAAGAAGATTGGTGATTTCCACCAAGTCAGACACTGTAGTTTGATTGGTATGTTTTATGATCAGCCCGCTGGATTTGGGGGTGCCGATGGTACCATTCTCTAGAAGTTTAGAAATGCTTTTGGATGCAGTTCCTGCAATTATGTAACATCTGGAACCAAGAGCATTATAGAGGCTGTCCCACTGCTCAGAGTCCTAGGTAAATATTTAAGAATTGACCGTTACAATGTATAAGCATAATCACAAAATAACAGGAATCTTACAGCACATAATCAAAGTTAAATATCTTCCTGAGATCCACAAAACCATTTTCTGTTGTTTCTGCAGTGGCTGAATGGTGCCTGCATCACAGCCACACACATTCACAAGCTTCATGGAACAGAAACTTCAAGTGATTAAATCTGAGCCTAAATATCTAGCCAATAAAATATTTAACACATTAAATGCTCCTCATTGATAGCCCTTCACACCCAGGCTGCTCCTACCCACCATATTATCCATGACATACTAATGACTGGTTGGCCAGCTGTCACTGTTATATCCGGTGAACAGACAACTGAAGGAAATGAGCCTGCGAGGGCCTTAGGCTCTCATTCTCAACATCCTTATTTTTCATTGGTGAGACCATCACATGAAACGAAGTACCAGATTCTGCCCTGCCCCATGAGAACACCAAATGGGCAGTCTTTCCCATTAAAACCGGCTGAGGTCAGAGCCCCAGGACAAGCCCTGGGAGTCGGGGCTCCGTCAGTGCAGGGTTGCAGCACAGGTGGTGACGGGTGTGATGGCTGGGAGAGGCGCTGGGCCACCAAGTGAGAGCAGCCACAATCCTCACTCCCCAAATTTAAGTAATTCATTATCTCAGGGTATCTGTTTAGTATGTCTAATGGTTCTCCAATTCATAACATGAACAACCCTCATCAGGGTCAGTAGTTAGAACAGATCCCAAAGCCTCCCTATCTGAAACCATTTGAAAAATATGGCTTTGTGGGGCACCTGGGTGGCTCAGTCAGCTGAGCATCCAACTCTTGATTTGGGCTCAGGTCATGATCTCACAGCTCGTGAGATGGAGCCCTGCATCAGTCTCTGTGCTATCAGCTTGGGACTCTCTCTCCCTTTCTCTCTCGCCCTCCACTAATCATGCATTCTCTCTCCCTTTCTCAAAATAAATATTTAAAAAGAAAAAAAAGTACAGATTTGTGGCTTTGGTGCACGGTGGTGAGTGGATATAGGTTACAAACGTTTACCCCAGAGTCCTGTTGCCGGGAGCACCTAGCAATGGTGATGAGCCTCCTGACGCAGCGGCTAGCACAGCAGCTCACCCACCAAGGCTTAGGCGGCCTGTAAATGCACGCTGCCCCAAAAGTGCTTGGGGCTGGCTTGTTTCCTGCTGCAGACAGGCACACCCCTACGCAAGTGTGTTTCTGCTATGCATGTGCTTAGTACGTGCCTTTCCTCCTGTGTGCTGAAACAACTCGACCCCAGCCCAGATTGCAGTATTTCAAATACCAATCCAAAAGAATGAGCGTTTGCTCTGTGTGGATATAAAATTCGAGTTGAATCCTGTTACCTCCTTCCTGAAAGGGTCGATCAAGGCGATAATTGAAGGGAACCGGTTGATCAGATCCACATACAGGTCCACCATCTCGGCTGTGTTCTTGTATGTTCCCATCATCACTTCATACTTCCCTCTACTCTGAGAAGTGTACAGGCAATAACAAAGCACAGAGAAAGGGTGAATTCCTCGAATGTTAAAGGTGGGATTCCCATTTGCATTTACTCATTGCATATAAAAGGTTATAAACGTTCTTTTCAGGCTGCACAGCCATTAGAAATCTGTGCATCTTAAATATCTGTTAAATATTAGCCTGGGGAAATCGAGTCACCATTCCCCTTCGTGCCTTGTGCAGCTCGGACCCATGACTTCAGATGAAGCCTTCTGCACAAAAGACCAAGTACACAGAAGGAGGGGGATCATTTCTTAACTTAGGTTTGTGAGGTGGTGCCAGCCACCTGGCTGCTTGCGTGGATGGGCGATGCCATAAATTTGTAAAACAGGATAACGCACTCACCAGAACCCACCGTCTTTCCACTCACAGTAAACAAATAGCTTGTTTCCTCTACGGTGGACACCCTAATATTTGAAAGCAGGGCAATTCTGAGATACTAATGGCCACTATGAAATGTGAAGTGACCCGTGTGAAGGCATCGCCTCCTCAGGTAGCATGCAAATTCCAGCAGGAGCACTGCGGTCCTAAAAGCAGAGTTCCAGTTCAACCCCATTCATTTGAAGTCTGGAAAGCCCCTGAGTCACCAACTAAACAGGGTTGAAGTGTAATCTCTCTGTAAAACATAGCACTGACTTCCAGGTCTATGTTCAGAGATGGCACCAGGGAGATATTTAGGCACTGGGGAGGAGGTAGAACAGAACAGAATAACTTTGGTTTGCTAATGCCTTCTTGTTACTGCTCCTAATGGAATGGGTTCTACTGGAATTAGAAGTCCTTAATTGAAAGGGTTTTATTCTTTTTTTTTTTCAGATTAAAAAGCAGCAAGAACTTTTAGTTCTTTACAGCAAAGCTTTGAAAAATCTTGTCAGTAAAGAAAAGTTAATGACTTTTTTAAAAGTTTATTTTCATTTATTTTGAAAGAGAGAGAGTGTGTGTGCAAGAGCGTGCATGCACACATGTGAGTTGGCGGGGGGGGGGGGCGCAGGGAGAGAGAGAAAATCCCAAGGAGGCTCCACAGTGTCAGCACAGAGCCCAACAAGGGGCTTGAACCCACGAACCATGAGACCATGACCTGAGCCAAAACCAAGAGTTGGACACTTAACTGACTGGGCCACCCAGGTGCCGCAGAAAAGCTAATGGCTTTCAACTAACATTGTAAGACTTATCTGATAATCAAGCTAATACATTTTAGTGAATATAAGCAAAAAACACCCATTCTAGCTAGCACTAGCAGTCAGTATATTCATGGGTCTTGGTATACGTTGCTGATGAAAACATGCAATTATTTCTTGTAATAGTATGCCTAGGAACCAATCATTATGTGGAGAATAGGAAATTACATTAAACATTCCTTCATGCCCTTAGCATCTTTAGAAAACTTAAAAGGACTCAGAAGTCAGCTGAGAGTTGGGGTTTTCATATACTGTTCAAATTATCCTTTGAAGTTTAAAGAATTGCAAGTTCAAGCAGAATTCTTTTTGGTCATTTTCCCTGAATTTGACATTAATTACCAAATCATCACAAATGTATAAGACAGACAACTTTTAACAGTGTTCCTAACATGCTAGTTTCCCAAGTTTAAAGGTTAAATGGGGGCGTGTTAACCCTGAGGAAGTGAGGACTGAAGCTTTTTAAAATTTTTTTAATTTTTAATTTATTTCTGAGAGAGAGAGACAGGGTGTGAGCAGGGCAGGGTCAGAGTGAGAGGGAGACACAGAATCCAAAGCAGGCTCCAGGCTCTGAGCTGTCAGCAGAGCCCACACAAGGCTCGAACTCACAAGCAGGGAGATCATGACCTGAGCTGAAGTCGGACTCTTAACCGACTGAGCCACCCAGGCGCCCCAGCAGCTTTTTAAAAATGAACCTGATTTCCATTCTTTTAAAAAGAATTGCCTCTGTGTGGTGTGGTCTCTGGGTGAAGTTTCATCGCAAAAGCTCTGTCCTAACCCCGCCTGTGGATGACACGGTGATGGGCTTAAGTGGATAAAAATACATTCACCATAAATGTCAATAACTTGCAAATATTTTTATATTTAAAAAGTGGGTCACGGGGGTACCTGGGTGGCTCGCTCAGTCAGGTAAGTGTCCAAGTCTTGGTTTGGGGTCAGGTTCATGATCTCATGGTTATGAGTTCAAGCCCCACCGTGGGCTCTGCACTAACAGGGCGGAACCTGCTTGGAATTCTCTCTCTCCTTCTCTCTCTGCCCCTTCCCCACTCTTGCTCTTTCTCAAAATAAATAAATAAACAAAATAAAAAGTGAGTCACAGCAGAAACCCTGAGAACCTCTTGTCCAGAAGGGCTTACCAAGCCAGAGTTACAATGGGTTCCCTTTGCAGGCTTGACAAATGCAGCCCCGACCAATGAAATGAGTGAGCTCGGTAGGGCATACCAGCTTCTTAAATTAGTTTTCAATGGCTCTCACAATTGCAATGTAAGCAGCCCATTTTAGGAATTTTTGTTACAGAATTTCTATCTGTAATGATTTTGCTGTTTTCTGTTAATTTTTAAAAATTATAGGGGCACCTCAGGGACTGGGTCAGTGAAGCGTCTGATTTCAGCTCAGGTCATGATCTCACGGTTCATGAGTTCGAGCCCTGCGTCAGGCTGTGGGCTGACAGCCCAGAGCCTGGAGCCTGTTTGGGTTTCTGTGTCTCCCTCTGTCTCTACCCCTCCCCTGCTCACACTCTTTCTCTGTGTCTCTGTCTCTTTCTCTCAAAAATAAATAAACATTAAAAATATTTTTTAATTATATGGTTATAGTATTCTCTGGTCATTAGCTAACTTGGCTTTCTCAACTTGGCAATTATGTTTGGACCCTTCACACAATATTACTAAAAACAACAGGATCCGTTTTGGAAAATATTCAGATAGCTCTTGTTCTGAGTTCTAATTTTAAAATACTGGGACCAGGGGCGCCTGGGTGGCTTAGTCGGTTAAGCGTCCGACTTTCGCTTAGGTCATGATCTCGCGGTTCGTGGTTTCGAGCCCCGCGTCGGGCTCTGTGCTGACTGCCAGCTCAGAGCCTGGAGCCTATTTCAGAGTCTGTGTATCCCTCTGTCTCTGACCCTCCCCTGCTCATGCTGTCTCTCTCTCTCTCTCTCCTAGAAATAAATAAAACATTTAATAAAATAAACTAAAATAAAATAAAAATACTGGGACCCAACAAAAAGTAAGTGTTCGGGAGCAGAAACTTACATAGTCTATCAGCTCGTGTGCAGCACAGTTGATGGCCACATGCAGATTGGTCCCCAAATCCAGCCCCAGGTTCGCACAGATGCCTTCGATTAGGAGCAGTGGCTGCTCTATGGCGTCGTAACTAATGGTTAAACAGCCAAGATGGGACATCCTGGCAGTGATGGGCTGCTGTAAGACACAAAGCAAATGATGCATGTAAATTTAGCACAGGGAGGTTCTTGGAGCCTCCTGGTTACAAACTGGGCGTTGTTTATAACCAGACTCAGCTTTCTAAACAGGTCTCTGTGTCTCTGCTAATGGCACATCCAGGTCCCTGTCATCTCTGCGTGACCTTCTGGTGTTTGATTGCCCAAAGAACCTGGGGTAATTTTCTTACCCCAAGGTATCAAGCTTGACCCAGGAATATACTTCTCTCTTTGGTGTGCCCGTGTAATCTCTTTATCAGCTCTTTCAACTGCACATGGGCTGACCTCAGCTGCAACCACCAACGTGGTGAATTTCCAGGCGGTCTCTGTAAACGTCTGTCCTGCCTGTCCCAAACTCTGTCCTTCTCCATCTGTTTCCAAACCCGCTCTTTCCTGGGTTCCATCTTCCTTTGGAAGAATAGAAGTGTTAAAGATGGAACCCTCCTTCAGGAAATGTTTTATGAGAAAAAAGAGTAAAGAACTCCAATAAAATGCAGAGCTGAGGATGGATTTCAGTGGAAGAAGGTTGGGGACCCAAAGCAGCCCAAGGAAAATCATGCATTTCTATTGCAAGGTCAGCCCTGATGTGCCTTATCACATATTGCCACTATACAATTATAACATAGTTGAAGCAGTATCAGTAATCCTGAAGGGTGTGTGTGTGTGTGTGTGCGCATGCGCGTGTGCACGTGCATGCCAAACTCAAGAGCAAACTCAAGTGTGTGCGTGAACCTTGGTGTAACTATGCCATTTCTCTGATGATAACACTAGTTAATTACAAGAACCCTCCAACATTTTTAATGTCAGTGAGAGGAACCTTTTATTTGGCCACGGAAGAGTTGGGGAAATTTCTGTATATCGATTGGGGAGTTTTGTTAGAGTCTTCTAAAGTACAAAAGTATCACTCATTTAGGGCTTAGTTACCACTTATTAAAAGCCAGCTACCATTCTAAATACTTTATATAAATACGTTTACTCTTTATATTAGCCCACAAAGCAGGTACTATTATTATCCCATTTTATAGAGAGGTAAGTAACTTGGAACAGATTTTAATCCAGGAGGTTTAGCTCCAGAGTTCATGCTTCCACTGGTATGGCTGCCTCTCTAGAATCAACCATTTCAGCTGCTTCTAACAGAAAAAAAAAAAGTAGTAAAGCTCATCACAGAAAGGGCTGATCCTGGTGTGGGCTTCTCAGAACACAGAGGACAACCTGCTGGCCCGGGGGAAGCAGCCCTGACACTGGGTCGTCCTGTTCATCATCGCCTGGCGCTCCTGCAAGGCCCGACTTCAGAGTGTTGTGTTCATCCCAACAGATACAAGTGTCAAGTACTTAACTTTCTGGTGTATTTTTTCCTACATTTCTCTTCTCCCAATTTCAGGAGGGATTTAATTTTCCATTTTTAGGAGCCCATGTGAGCAACTATCAGCATTTGTACGATCTTTGGGGTCCCTATCAGTGACTGACTATAGTGTGGAAAGCTCAGGCATGGGACAGGTGTGTGCCAGAGCATCCACAATCATCAAAGTCATCGGCTGCTCGAGGTCAGAGGGCTTCCTGAGGCCCTTGCAGCCACCCTGGCCAATTTTGACAGGAGCTGTTTGTCTGACGTCACTGACAAAAATCTGAGCTGTCGTAACGCTTCTCCTGGACACGGTGCTCTGGTGACTTTTCGGGACCCAAGGGAAGAAACGGCTCTCTTTTTGTGCCTTTTGTTTCTCTCTCACTTGGGAGGGGTAAGATAAAGATCAAAAACCTTTCCCATGTGCTTTTTAGCTAGTTATCAGGAAGTGCCTTCCTCGGCATTTCACCTATCAGGTTTCAAATAAAATCCTGTTACTCAGAAATGCTTTTCCACACCCTCTGAGGGTCCCACAGTCCGTGGCCAGAGAGGTGGGGCAGAGTGATCTCCCAGCTCTGGGCTCCGCTGCCTTCCCACCCTTGGAGGGGGAGCACCGTGTTGTTCCCATTCGTGTCAGCCCTGGTCTTGGAGCACGGTGACTGGGAGAGGAGCACAGGCAGAGAGTATGTAAATGAATTGTGCCATACTGAAGAGTGCTCAGGAAATACATACACTTACTTGACTTCTTTTGCCTCCATTATGCCCTTTTTTGGTCTCTGTTTTTGCAGGAGGGGGCTGGGGGACAGAAGATACAGATAAATCACTTGCAATGATCAGGTCTTGTGGCCTGTCCACTGCTCTGGGGCCTCACTGGTCACACTGTGAATCACATACGTGCACGTACTTGCACACGCACACACACACACACACACGCACACACACAGGCCTTACCAGCCCATCCTTATTTTGATAACCTCCAAGCTGTTTCTCAAATTCAGGTGCACGTACCCTTTTGTTCATCTTTACATTGTACCTCCGATCATTACAGATGGGGTGTGTGTATATAACATATCTGTGCATTTCTACTCAGATAAATATGGTATTATTCACTCATATGAAATCCCCTCCTTGCCCTTAAGGAGAAACACCACTGTGGGATTTGCTTTTAGATTGTTTTGAATGTTGTTTAGGTATAAAGCCTTTCTCCTGCAGGGTGGACTTGACTTTTGGAAACAGCCAAAGGTCATTAACTCTGATGAGCCTGGTATGTGTAATGTCATCTGAGATTAAAAGCAAAGAGACTTTCTAAAGATTATTGGTGATTTTTAGTCCCCACAATGTAGGGCGTTGACAGAGTTTGGGAGCCAGGATTCAGCCTTTAAAGGATGCACTTTAATGCCCAGGACTCACTGGCTCTGTAAACTGGGGCATGTTTGTTAAAAATCAGCATGGTTCACACCCGAGTATATGCAAATACAGGATACCCTGCTTCTTTTTTTCACAATGGTGTCAGCTGAACTTTCTATCCCCTGGTAAAAATACCACGCTTGGGAAGCAAACTGATGTGCGAGGCAGGAGATGTACACTGGTGAACAAGACAAACACTGGCACAACTAGTGACTCATGTATATGGCTGCCTGTCACCATCTGGCTTCTGCGGCTCCCCTTTCGAGAGCTGCCTGGCCAAAGGCTCCTGTTTGCCCAACACCAGGATCCTAAGCAGACACAACAGTCTGACTTAACCATTACACTAAACTGCCTCGCACATCCTAAGGGCCAAATCCTTTCTTTGCAAATCCCAAGGAATGATCTTAGCATAGAGCCAGCTGATGAGACTGTTAAAGGCCATCAGAAATTGGATCCTGACGATGAGGGAATGTAGAAGCTTGGCTCCTATGGGAAACCCAAGGCAAATTAAGACACTTTACACATCAATAACAATAACACTGAGTTAATTTCATAATGAACCATAATTTGTATACTAGAAGGTGTTAGCATCAGCAATCACATACCATAGGTCCTCTTTACATACCATTTCCATTGTCCTGTTAATATGTTTCTGAATTTCTAGAAGCATCTCCACACCCTGTAAGTAGAATAACCATGATCTTCCACAACTGGAGTCTAGAAATTTTAAATATAAAAACTTACACCACACCCTGGCTATTTCTAACTAAATATTTGTAGGGTCATGGTATCCTGGTTCAGTAGACCAGATAAGGTCTACAAAATCAGAAGATTAAATATGAACCTTCAGTGCTCAATTTTTAGTGGGTTGAAAATGACCGAGACTTGGGGCGCCTGGGTGGCTTAGTCGGTTGAGCGTCCGACTTTCACTTAGGTCATGATCTCGCGGTTCGAGGGTTCGAGCCCCGCATCGGGCTCTGTGCTGACTGCCAGCTCAGAGCCTGGAGCCTGTTTCGGTCTGTGACTCCCTCTCTCTGACCCTCCCCTGCTCACGCTGTCTCTCTCTCTCTCTCCTAGAAAATAAATTAAAGAAACATAAAAAAAAATGACCGAGACTCTTCTCACGGTCCTTTCTCCATTGTTCAGAATGGACTGGTTTGCTTGGTTGGATCAAGTGGATTTCATTTTCTTTCAGTCTTGTGACCAACTTTTTTCAGTACGTGTCACAGGTCATAGACTGTGCATCAAGGGATTCTGCACGATAGTGTTTGAATTCGTATAAAGCCACTGTCACATAAAAAGCCGAAAAGATATTCTAATGATTGTGGGACCTGCGTGCGAAGACAAATACAGAACCGCATGGCACCCCAGATGTTAACTGCAGGGAAGATTCCAGTGCCAGTATCTGAACATGGTCTGCTGGATGGTGAGTCAGCGATGGAGTCTTGGGTTCCACCATCAATACGTTGGGAGATAACGGTTATTCTCATAAAAAACAGAATTCTTTATCATGAAGAAATTAGCTTGAGGAGTTTTAAAAAACGATTTTCACTAGCTTGGATAAAAAATATCACTCAGTGTATTCCCAGAGGGGATGGAATGTCCTGTACCCTTTTTCTGAAAACATCTGCTATAGAACATGAACACGGGTTCCTCCCAATGCCTAACTGGCAGAATATTTCATGAAGATGTAAAGAGGCGTATTGGCTCATTCAGGCCAGGGCGGAACAAAACAGACGCTAGCGCACCACTGAGTAGAAAGATGCAACGTAGGTTTCCTTCTGTAAACATGCACCAAATCTCTCTTTTGTGCCAAGCAGTGTGCTTGGCCCCGGAGCTCTTACTGAACAGAACTGGCCACTAGGAAAATGCCAGCTTCCTCTTGCTGCCGCCACAGTGCATCGGCCAATAGATAAAGATGCCTCGACTCCCCCAAATAACAGCCTTCCAGCACTATCACGGCCTGCCGGGTCACTCACCCAGGGCTTCTTGCGAACTCACAGGCACACGTCAGTGCTGATAGGAACCAGAAATCAAAGGTGGCCTAAATGTGCCCCCCCCATTTGTTTTGATATCTTGCTTTCTTCCCACGTCCCTGATTTCCTAAAGTATTCTTTTCTCATTTTTAAAATTAACTCTCTCTCGGTGTCATAAACCTTGGGGACCTATACTAGAGATTCATCAATGATAGAATATATATGTTTTAGAAAAAGTAGTGTGAGATACTATAAAGTACTTGTTTAGCAGTTAATCCTGGATGGGGTATACAAATCACTTCTTTCATTAAATTCAGCTTCCCAGGTGATGACTTCCCGCAGCTGACCAGGGATACCATTAGCAAAGGCAGGGTTAGCCTTGTTGGCTGCTCCTGAAATAGGGAAGAGCAAGGAAAACAAGAAACATGGTCCATTGGTATTGCGACACTCCTGGGTCCTTGGAATAGAACAGATCTAACCTGAGGGTTACATACTCACCTGGGGGCGCTTCAGGAGCGCAAGATTTATGTAGAGGGGGCTATTGCCCAGCATGGCACTGGTTTTGGCCACAGCTAGTGACACAGCCCCGATGGCCATGCTACCACTGAGTACAGGTTCAACGGGTTCTGGAGGCAAAATAGGCTTCTCTAGAAGAGTATCTATCCTCCCTGGGGAGAAAAACAGCAATAAAAGATTCCTTCCGGGGAAGTTTGACTATGATGAAACTATCTGTTTTTAATGTTTTACTTACAGATGTGAAGGCCCCACACAAAGAAAGGGGGAAAACTGAGGCTAGATAGAAGATGCTCTCCACCCAAGCCCCCAAGAAGTTTCTGTGTGATGTTCAAATACTCTGTAGCCATGGATTTTGCCGCTCTAGGGAATGTTAAGACATTCAGTATCAACTCCCTCAACAATTGTATGGAGTAGATACTATGACCCCCACATTCACATATAAGTAAACTAGGGCTTAGGTTAAAAGATTGGCCCAATATCTAATAGAAAGTGAATAAAGAGGATCTGGACAGTCTTTGGATTCTAAGTCCTTTGCTTTCTACACCTGTCATAGCTCCTCGGTACCCAGCTTTCTACCGAACGTCTCTTCATGAGCATGTATCTAACTGGTTACCTTTCTGGCCAACCCCAAACAGATGCCTTGTTATATGAGAAATGGCATCCAGATCCAGCCATCCACCCTCACCCATATTTTGCCCTCACTTGGTTCCAGTGAGCCAGCCTGATCAGGTGCTATGCCATCCATTGTAAATCGCTAGTGACCTTCCTGTCCTTCCCCCCAGCTGCTGGCCTGGCTCACATAGGTAAGATAAGTGGACTAAGGTATTTAAGTGCAGAGTACCTAGTAAATGTTTAGCAAATTACTGTCCCCTCCTACTTTGTCCCTTCTCTTACATTCCAAGTTCTGTCAGTCAACAGCGACCGCCAAATGAACACCCATTGCTGATCTCTACCTCTAATTCAGCACTGGCCATCTCCCTGTCCCAAGAGGTTGGTTTCATATGATTCTTTTGCCTTGGGTGACTCTCCTTCCCTCTCTGGGCCTCACAATCTGAATCTGGGAATGAAGAAACCATGTCTCCACATTCTCTTTGACACCCTCCTGGTTCTGGTGCTTTCTTCTCCAAGGGGATCCACATTTATGGGGTGTTTACTTTGTGCGTTTGCATCATGCTAGGCACTGATGGTGCTCCACTGAATGAGGCATGATTCATGCCCCCAAGAGCATGCTGGAAAGACATAAAACTCTGTTTACAATACTAGCAGCCCTGACGGGGCTGAAGTTCACAATATGTTGGAAAGCCTGGAAAAAAGGGCCATGATAACTTTGATGATTTGCTTTAAAATAGGAAAGACTTTACCCCCAAAGTTTTCTTTATATGTTATTAATAGGACTGAGAAAATGGTGGTTAACCGTATCGGAGGATATTGCTAATCTTTAACATATGGAGTGACTTTCTGATGAGCTCATGGATATTTTACAGGGCAGGTAAGGGTCCCCCACACCACGCCCCTCTTCCCCATCCCCAGCTTCGCCACTGTTTGGTGCACTTCATTTGGTAAGCGCTCACCACCAGAGAAAGAAGTATTTTTTCCTTACAAAGAAAACAAGGTGAGGTAAAACCACCTAAGATGCCCAACATCGTAGCTTCAAGCAAGGAAGTCACACGCAGGATGGATGGTACCTGGTGGGGGGCCCAGCCTAGGTCTGCAGCAGAAAGACTGTGCTTAGAAAGGCAGTCAGAGCATCAGCCTTTCTTCCTCACATAGTGGTTATTGAAGGTTCTGTAATAGGAGCCACTGACCTTGCTTCTGTCCCTTTTTTTTTGCTGGGGGTGGAGGCGGCAGCGGTGGTGGGGGTGGAGGTGAAGGGGTGGACACTGTTTGGTCTTCTAGGGCCTTTTCCAGCTCTCTTCTCTCCTTATCTTCTTGTACTTTATTTTCAAAGAATGTCCTTGACAGCAAGAAAACATGGCTTTACAATGAAGATCACTCATAATTTGGGCCATGTTTTAGTGCTGACCTCTATTCAATATGTTTCAATAATTAACTCTGCTTTTTAGCCACTTAGAAGCAGATTGCCTTCACTTTCCAAGGACCCGAAGTGATGATGCTATTACAAACCTGTGTTGAAGAGCTGAAATTAATTTTGGCCTGGAAATAAATGTTTGCAGATTATAGGTGCTCATTTTAAAAATTATTTGGGCCTATTTGTTTATATATTTAAGGTAAAAATTGAAGACATAATTTGATTAAAGGCTACTGAATTTTCTTTTTGAGAAGCATGAGTCAAGAATAGACAGTGAAATACGTAGCGTAATGGGCAGGACTTCATTTTCTTTTTTGGTGGGAGGAGAAGTTAAGATGAACAGTTTTAAAGGGGGAGGCTCAGCTCCCCAGAATAAGAAGAGGCTCAAAGCTTCCACGGGAAAAGAAAAAAGTCAACAAAGAACAAAGACTCGGGAATTAGAATTACGTTCCACTTATTAATTATCCAGATGTTCGTGGGACTGAGAGAAATTGCTTTTAAATGAGATCTATACTCAGGTAAAGTGTGAACCAGGAGGGAAAAGTGCTAGCATCTACATATATGTCAGAACTCAAAAACTTTCCATCCCACAAACGTTTTCTCATCCTTGCTTTTAAAGAGTATATAGTCCAGCAAGTCGAGAAAGAAGAAGATAGGGGGTCGAGAAAGTAGGTGTACAACAGAGATGTCCTACAGCATCTCTGTGGTGGGCAAGAGGGGAACGAGGACAGATGGATGGCTTGGGGAGAAAAATTCCAGGAGAAAAGAAATGTAATAGGATAGAAGGTATGAGAAAAACTACATCGGAAAGAAAATGAAGAATATGATCATAGCAGATGAGGAGGAAAAATAACCCGGAAAACCAAAAAGCCATTGAAAACTTTTTTACAAAGGTTATGATCCCAACTCTGAAGCAAACTAAAATGTCATGTTATGTATAATTAAGCAAGGGGTGAAGTATAGAGAGAGATAGAATCCAGTTGACCTTTGTTTGGCTAAGAGGCTTGTGGCATTGGACCTCCACAAAAGGAGAGGTAATGCTAACCCTTCTTCGGTTGGGCATTGGACGATACTTACAGAGCCCCAGAAGACCCTTCCTTGGCTTTCACATGTTAGAGTCATGGGCAGAGCATGGAAGACCTGTCTGTGGTTGAGGGACAGACTATAAGCATCACCCACTGTGACATGTGAAAGGGTAGGAGACACTCAAAGATTGCGTATGAGATGGGGGGATGGACAGGACATCATTTGGATTCTTAATGCTTCCTGAGAAATTTCTACTGAAACTTTTACTGAATCCTTGGCATGGAAAGAGACTGAAAGGCCTTACATCGTCTCCCACAGGAAATCTTTAAAAACGAGGTTTTCAGAAGAAAAATAGTATTTTATGCTACATTTCGCTATTTTAGCACACGCTTCGTGATCAACTTGCTCACTGTACCCTCTAGATATGACAGACCCATATTCCTGGCAGGTGAAAGAAAAAGGAAAGGTATTTAAGGTAAAAATTGTACGGGACACATCCATTTGCAAGTGGAAGGTTTACCTGAGCACCTGGTCCACCTCCGCCTGGTTGGAGGGGTCTATGCCCTGAAGCTCCTCCGTGATGGTTTTGTTGACCCACTGCACAGCCGTGCTGACGGCCTCAGCCCGTTCCACTTCCTCTGCCGCAGCCAGCTCGGGTAAAGTGTTCTCGCGGACTTCAAAGTGTGTGGAGATCACCACTGAACATATGTTCTGAAAATAATATAAATGTGTTCTACATTTTCCCTACCTCTTGCAGAAAGGAAGAAATTGAATGTATCTAGCTTTTAATGTGCATGATATTTTATCACCAGTTTCAAAGGGAAAATGAGAATATATAATTTTCTTTGAGATATTTTTATAACTGTGGAAATAGTGTGGAACCCAACTTCCAGGAGCATTTAAAATTATTACCTTGTTAACATACACTTATAAAAACCTTACATTGAACTTCATTTTTATCACTACCTGTCCAATAAATAGCTAAAAGGATACAGATTTTAATGATAATTATTTTCTTCCCAAAGACTGTAGCAAAATTATTTCTAACAGATAGGTAGCAATGAACATGAATTATTAAAATTACTAAAATGAATTTGTCTTTATGTAGATCAGCCTATCTGATCAGTATATTATGAATCTATGTAAATCTATAAAAAACATTATGAATGTATAAACATACTTGTAGATTTATAAAACTCACTAACTTAATAATGTCAGCATTTTAAAACTATTTTTGCCCCCTTTCTCCATCTTGGATCATCTTCAGGCCAGCATGTCACGTCTGTACCAATGTGACACTTAAATATAATAAAGCCATCATGCTTGATTGTACGGTTCATGCTTTATGTTTATAACTACCTACAAATTGTCCATGTGTGTATATTTCACCATTGCTGAACTTCAAAACATTAATTTTCTACAGTTTAGACAATAAATGCTAATAAATGCAGTGGATCCTGGACACGGTGAGGAATACATTTAAGCTGCTTCGTACCTTGGGGAAATTTTGAATGGTGCAGAATATTTCTACTTGCAAGGTTGGAAGCCCTAGTCCATCCAACACGTTTCTCCCCACTACTTTGCATATGGTAGGAGGTTTTGCAAGTTGAGAGAAGCAGTTTGCCTTCAACACACAAAGAAACAAAGATTACAACACCATAACTCATTTGTTTTTAAAAGGTCATTCACATTTACTCTAGTTTCTACTAAACCTCTCCCTGAGTGTGTTCCTCCTGCGGGGATTAGGCTCTGTGGGAACTGCGCTGCCCTCACGAGCTGAAATTTGGATTCACATGATGCCCAGTCTCTCGTACAGGGAGCAATTTGCTCTCTCTGTTTATTCATTCATTCATTTATTTATTCATGTATTTATTTATTTATTTATAATGTACATCCAAGTTAGTTGACATATAGTGTAATGATTTCAGGAATGGAATTTAATGATTCATCACTTACATACAACACCCAGTGCTCATCCCAACAAGTGCCTCCTTAATGCCCCTCGCCCATTTAGCCCATCCCCGCAGCCAACACCCCTCCAGCAACCCTCAGTGTGTTCTCTGTATTTAAGAGTCTCTTGTGGTTTGTCTCCATTTTTATATTATTTATGCTTCCCTTCCCTTATGTTCATCTATCTTGTGTCTTAAATTCCACATATGAGTGAAGTCATATGATATTTGTCTTTGACTGACTTATCTCACTTGGCATAACACACTCTAGTTCCATCCACATTGTTGCAAATGGCAAGATTTCATTCTCTTTGATCGCTGAGTAATATTCCATTACATATATATATATATATATATATACACATATATATATACACATACATATATACACACACACACACATACATACCATATCTGTATCCATTCATCAGTTGATATGCATTTGGGCTCTTTCCCTACTTTGGCTATTGTCAATAGCACTGCTATAAACATTGGGGTGCATGTGCCCCTTCAAAACAGCACACCTGTATCCTTTAGATATATACCTAGTAGTGGGTCATATACCTACTATATACATATACCTAATACACACACACACACACACACACACACATATATATATATTAGGATATGTTAGAATACCTACTATATACCTACTTATATATACCTAATATATATATATATATCCTAATATATACCTAATATATATATACACACACATATATAGGATATATATATGTAGGTATCTATATATCTATATCTAGGTAGGTATATAGTAGGATATATATCTAATTGTTGGGTCATAGGGTAGTTCTATTTTTAATTTTCTGAGGAACCTCTATATTGTTTTCCAGAGTGGCCGGACCAGTTTTCATTCCCGCCAGCAGTGCAAAAGGGTTCCTTTTTTTCTGCATCCTCACCAACATCTGTTGATGCTTGAGTTGTTAATTTTAGCCATTCTGATGGGTGTGAGGTGGTATCTCATTGTGATTTTGACTTCTATTTTCCTGATGATGAGTGATGTTGAACATTTTTTCATGTGCTTGTTAGCCATCAGATGTCTTCTTTGGAAAACTGTCTAATCATGTCTTTTGTCCATTTCTTCACTGGATTATTTGTTTTGGGGGGGGAGGTATGAGTTTGATAAGTTCTTTATAGATTTTGGGTACTAATCCTTTATCCGATATGTCATTTGCAAATATCTTCTCCCATTCTGTCAGTTGCCTTTTAGTTTTGCTGATTGTTTCCTTCCCTGTGCAACAGCTTTTTATCTTGATGAGGTCTCAATAGTTCATTTTTGCTTTTGTTTCCCTTGCCTCTGGAGACATGTTAAGAAGTTGCTGCGGCCAAGGTCAAAGAAGTTGTTGCCTGTTTTCTCCTCTAGGATTTTGATGGCTTCCTATCTTATGTTTAGGTCTTTCATCCATTTTGAGTTTATTGTTGTGTGTGGTGTAAGAAAGGGGTCCAGGTTCATTTCTCTGCATGTCGCTGCCCAGTTTTCCCAACCCCATTTGCTGAAGTTTTCCCAACACCATTTGCTGAAGAGACTGTCTTATTCCATTGGATATTCTTTCCTGCTTTGTTAAAGATTAGGTGGCCATATATTTGTGGGTCCATTTCTGGGTTTTCTACTGTGTTCCATTGATTTGAGCGTCTGTTTTTATGCCAGTACCATACAGTCTTGATGATTTCAGCTTTGTAATACATCCTGAAGTCTGGAATTGTGATGCCTCCAGCTTTGTTTTTTTGTTTTTTTGTTTTTTTTTTTCCAGGAGTCGGTTTAGGACTGTTTATTCTAGATCTGTGAAGAATGCTGATGTTATTTTGATAGGGACTGCTGTTCTCTTTTGAACTCTCAGCAGAAACTCACATACATTTCTTTCTTTCCTTTTTTAAAAATAAAGCATGAAGTTATTTTTAAGCAAAATGAAGCATCATTTGAACTTTTAAAAAAGGAAAACGCGTCTTTTATTCTTATACTTAAAAGTCAGTTTTAAGTGATATAAACCCACAATATAATTTTAGAAGTCAAATAAACTCTATTTTAAAGAACAGTATCTAACAAAATGTAAAACTTTTGAAAGCATTTACAACATATATTTATAGTTTTTTTTAAAATAATATATCATTGCTTTGGCCACTGTTTTAAGTGCTTTACCCACATTATTTGTGCCTTATAACAACCCTATGGGATTATCTCCACTCTATACATGAGGAAACTGAATACATAGAGATTAAATATTTTCCCCAAGATTTCAAAATGACTACCTGAGCTGAGATTCACATCTAGGCAAGCTAACTCCAGAATCCACTTCAATTGCTATCAATTGATGGGGGAGAGAGAGAAGGGCACAAAGGCTACATTAAAATGCACAGCATTTTAGGAAGAAAAATAAGCATGAGGAATGTGGTTATTTTCCCTATTTTTATGTCAGGAATATGGGGTCCACCCTAACTTTGGCCATTCCAGAGGCAGATAATCTTCCATCTGCCATGTTGGCTTCCATTTCTGTTTTGGTGACGGTGCCTCAGAGTGACATATGAATGTACATGCAAATTTAAGGGAGGAGAAAACAAACAAAAAATAACTCAGGATTGGAGTCTTAGCCTTATTAATTAACACTGAAATAAAGAGATTTATTTTAATGAGATGACTCTAGCTACCCAATGGAGGAGAAGAGCTGTTTGAAAATTATTACTTAGTTTCTCCAAAGAGACTCCTCTTTTGGGAAGCTCAAAACAACTCTGTAAGGTAAATTGTATCCTCTCCATTCCACAGATGAACAAACTGAATTCCAGAGAAATAAATTGTACAAGGTAAAATGACCAACGTTTTAATTATTTACTGCTTAGTAACAGACTACTCCAAAACTTAGTGGCTGAAGCCATTTATTCACCCAGGACTCTACCAATCTGGCCTGGGTTCAATTGGGTAATTCTTTTGGGTGGTCTTGCCTGGGGTCTCCTATTCAGACTCAGTCATCTAGAAGCTTGACTGGGTCCAGAGTATCCAAGATGATTTAACCCACGCGTCTAGTGCCTCAACAAGGATGCTTAGCACATCCTAGGGGGTGGCTGGGCATGTCTTTCTCATAGGATACCTTGGAAGTGTTACGTCACTGAGCCTATCTACCTGATCTCTTTCTCCAGCAGAGTAATTCTACTTCCTGGCAGGATGATAACGGCTCCAAGAGGGAGTGTTCCAGTAACACAGCCTCAATATGGCAGCACTTACCATGTCTTTCCATCATGCTTAATCAAAGCAAGTCACATGGCCAAGTCCATGCGGGAGAGATTTACGTAAGACCAGTCACACTGGCAAGTATGGTTCATTGGGGAACATCAATATAATAGTCTACTACAGCTACTAAGTGGCAGGGCTAAGAATCAAATCAGATCTTCAGTCAGATCTTCAAGCAGATCAGATCAATCCTAAACTCTTTCAATCATAAATTCTAGGTTGAGGGACCAAATAGTATTGTATTGCTGTTGCCCATAAGGATCTTCCTCATTACTTCAATTCCTCTAGTATGTAACAGAAGCAGAGAAGAAATGGCATTGGAGCTTGAACATTGGGGAATGAGTAGTATTTCAACTGGCAGACAAGGGGGAGAAGTCAAGGGCAGATACTTCAGGTAGAGGGACTAGGATAAGCCATGGGGAGGGAAGTGAGGAACTTCAGGCTTTAGGAAATAGTAATGAGCCACAGGGGGTTTCTGAGCAAGAGAATGGTGATCAGATTTAGGATGAGGAACGCTGCTCTGGGGGCACCTGGCTGGCTCAGTTGGTGCAGTGTGCGACTCTTGATCTTGGGGTTGTGAGTTTGAGCCCCACGTTGGATGTAGTAGAGATGACTTAAAAATAAAAAGTAATTTTTTTAAAAAAGGAGCAATGGTCTGGCAGCACGACTCAGGCTGGACTTGATGGAGAGACTAGATGAAAATAAGGACGGCCAAAACTAGGGCAGTGGCAAAATGAAAAGGACTTTTTGCCAGTCCAATTCTTGAACATCCTTTCAAAATCCAAGCAAAATTTTCTTAGATGCTACAGCCAGCCTACTGGCATCTTCCCTAACCCTAAACTCCTTTGACAGGCATGCAGTGATGCGTCCCTTAGTCTAGCACACAATCATATATCACCTTATCTAGTACTCCAATTATTTTATGTATCAGTGGCTTTTATCCCTAACCAGGGTATAAGCTCTCAGAGAGCTGTACAAACTAAAGTCCTAGCTGTTTAGTAGACTGGGAAGAACATTAACACCAAGGAACCAGAGTCCAAATCTCCAGTCTTAACTTTTGTATCAAGTAGCTGTGAGCCAAGAGCTTGGTGTCTTTGTGAAATGAAGAAGTTAGACTAGTTAACTTTCAAGAATTCCTCTAGCAAGAGATAGTGGAAAGAGAATGGAATTCAGAGTTGCATTCCTTCATCTGTGCCACATCAGAGCTTGAGTGTCCACTATGTACCATGGAATCGCTAGGTACTATGGACACAAACCTGGTTTGATTCAGTGCGGTCATTCACGGTGTCCCTTGGGAAAATCATCTCAATTCACTGGGCCACAGTTTCCTTATTTGTAAAAAAAACGGAAATCATAATTTTTTACCTTCCAGTGGTCCTAAAGATTAAGTGAAATAACCAATCACATAGCACAAGGAGTTCAGCACTGCCCTTCCCCAACATACAACTGTCACTTGGAGGCCATGACTGAGCAAAATAAACATTCATGGAACATCCTCCATACCGACTGCCTCAGCAAGATGGTTTTGAACCCTGTAAACACACGGTGCTTCTTTACTGCATTTACATACTCTGCTGTCATAGTGCTTCATCTCAGTGCAAACTCCTATCGGTTCCAACCACACTGCCTTCCAGAAGGTAGGTGTTGGCTAGTACTTAACAGGATCTAGAAGTGAGAAAACGCTTGCTTGTTTCAACTCCTCGTTGCTAAGGCGCCTGATATTGCGCTGGGCACAGGGACTAGTGAGGTGGTCGGAAAAGGCCCCTGCTTTCCACGGAGCTCGAAAGCCTACGGAGGGTCTCATTATGAGCAGGAAATGATTTAGGAACACTAAAGGACAATTAAGTCCGGGGGAAGCGGGCAAGACTGATGTCAACTTGGAGTCTGGGTAGGAGCTGTTCGGATGGGGTCGGGCACCCAGGAGGGGTGCACCCTGCAAGGTACATAGGCTTGGAATCAGAGTGACACTTGTAAGTAATGAGGAGCCGGCTGGGCATGAGGCCAGGGGGTCCGTGGTCAAACGGAGGCCGCTGCAGGCTGTCAACTGAGCTATGCGGTGTTAAGATCTGTGTTTAAAGAGAACTGGCAACCGGGCAGGCCAGCTCAGAAGCCTACCGGGCCTGAGCTGTCGCCCGAGCCACGAACGCGCCCGGACCCCGCTTTCCTCTGCTTCCCGTCCACCATTTTCTCGAGATTCCTCCAGCCCAGGTTTCCGCACCGCTTCTCCCTCCGGGGTCGCCTCCCCGCACGACCGCGGCTCTCAGGCCTGTGGCGGCGGCGCGCGTGCGCGACTCTGCGGCGCAGGCGCACGCCGTTGCCGCAGCGCGGGGCGGGGGGAGGGGGGCTGGAGGAAGAGGGTGTTTGTCCCAGGTCCTTACCAGGTGCCCGTAGACGTCGGCAGGCTGGAGGTGGAAGGTGGAGTTGAGCAGCTCTTCCAGCCTGCGCGGGACGTCGTTCTCCCGGTAGTACTCCATCGCCTGCTGCTTCAACTTCTGCAGCTCCCTAGTGGTCCCACAGCTGCGGCCGCCGCCTTCTTCCCCCATGGTAGGAGATTTGAGGCTACAGCCGGGGTTAGCCTGGGGGCCCGCGAGCGTCCCGTCCGTCGCTAGGCAACGCAGTGAGATCCCGACCCCAGATCTCGCGTGGCTTCTCGTCCGCGTTCCTGCCGCGGTCTTCGCGGCGCCAGGCTCCTCCGCGCTCCTCCCTCTTCCCCGTGAGGGATTGGGCCCCGGGGCCGGGGCTCCGCCGCTCCTGACGCTCGCGCGCCGCCGGCGTCGTTTTCCACCTCTTTCCCCGACACTCTTCCTGATGGGGAAAGAGTTCACCACCTCAGGAGATGATTTCTACGGACGCGTGGGAGCGTTAGTCCCGGCCGCCAGCGGGGGACCCGAGCCTCGAGCGGCGGCGCGCTGTGGTCCCCGCGCGGCCCTGGGACCCGGGTCCTCTTGGATCCCCCCACCCCCACCCCCTTGTCCATTGCGGTCAGTGAGCTCCTCCCAGGGAGGGTGTACCGTTCTAGCCCACTCCTGGGGAGAGGTAAATCCTCACTGCCAGTTCATTCATTCATTCGCCAGTATTTAGCCGCCCGCCCTGAGCCCAGCAGGGTTACCGGCCAGGCACACTGTGTTGCGTCGGAGAGAAGTAGGAGAGAACCGGATGCGCCATCCCCACCTTCCTACCCCCTGGCCCTCCCCTGGGAGATGAGTGAGGTGAAATCACTGGGAGGAAAAACCGGCGTGGGCCTAAAAACCCAGGGTGAACCCCGAATGGTTATGGCTTGGACAAGCCTCGGGGTGGGGAATCATAATAGGCAAGACTCGAGAAGGAAAAGTGGGAATGGAAGACTGGCGTTGGGTCCTATCCCCCTTCTCCGGTACCTTCGGAGGCTGCCTCAACCCTGCCCTTTTAAATCCATCTGCCCTGCTTGGCTTCGTTACACCTGCCAGGTGTCAGGTGCAATTATAGAGCTGCTGCTTTATTTTTTTTTTTTTATGTTTATTTTTGAGAGAGAGAGGGGACAGAGGATCCAGAGTGGGCTCTGCACGGACAGGCTGTCAGCACAGAGCCCAATGTGGGGCTTGATCTCATAAACCACGAGATCACGACCTGAGCCAAAGTTGGAAGCTTAACCACCCTAGCCACCCAGGCGCCCCCAGAGCTTCTTGCGGCCTCTGCTCTAGGTGCTTCTGCAGAAATGGGCCGAGATGGACAGGTGTTCTTCCTCTACTCTTACCTGCATGTGTTCCTGCCTTAAGTAGATCACTTAAAACATCTGTGCCGTACTTTGTTCATCTGGAAAACAATCCGCTCTACTCTGCCCATTTCACAAGTCACTTAGGATAAAATGAGAAAGTGAATGAGGAAACACTATAAGATAGTTATTTTCAATAGAGGTGTGTAGATGTGTAAATATATGTGATTCTGTAAGTACTGTTATAGGAACCCAGACATGTTCCTCCTCCTGAGCTCCCTCAGTGCTGTCTCCAAAACTCCGATGGGACACCTCACTTTCTGGGCTGTGACAGGTGATCATGGGGCTGCCTTATCCTCCTTGCTAGATGGAAACCCCTCCATGGTAGAAGCCCAGTCTGAGTCATCCGCACATATCCCTCAGAGCCCGGGCCCGGGGGGACAGAGCATGTGCTCAGCTGAGTAGGTGGTGAGTGAACCTTTATACAAAATAAGCCCGTGCTATTGCTGCTGGTGTTTCCATTCCACCTGTGCACCTTTTCCTCCTATCCCCATGGACGGAAGGCACCCCTTTCTCTGGGACGCCCGTCCTTCAATGCCCGGCCGAGCCCCATATCTGCAGAGAAGTCGTGCTCTACACCAGCTCTCCTCACTCAACCCTTCCTTCCTTCCCCACTTGCAGCCTGGGCCACAGAGCTCAGCCTTCAGGGAGGTCTTGACTCATTTGACACCTTAATGGGAGGTTGGAGGTGCCCTGGGCTGGGACCACCATCTTTTGGAGTTTACCTTCTATCATCCACCAGCCGGTAGACTCCATGGGGACAGAGACTCCGTCTGTCTTGTTCAGCATGGTGTCCTGAGTACATTACTTTACAGAACTGTTGCTCAGGAAATAGGTGTTGAATGAATGAATGGATTTTACACATAATAAATGCCTAATAAATACTTAAAATGTTTTGGAGTTGAGTGAATAATGAATACGCCAGGCTGGCTAGAGCAAAGGATTGTTTTCAGTCATAATGAAACATCAGGATGGAAAAGTAGGACGGGCGAGATGGAAGTGGTGTTTTAGGAAGTTAGCCGATAGCAATGGGTAAGCCTGGAGGGTGTTAATTGTACAGAAAGCAGGAGACGCAGGTGGAAGATCATGTAGGCTGTAAGGGCCTGAACCACACTGGAAGCCATGGCCAGAGGTGGATGCCAGAGTTAATAGGAAGAAGGATGGAAATCATGGTGAGTGATTGGATGTGGGATTGGGGGGACCAAAGATGATTACTCTGAGGATGGCTCATAGGGTCCTGTTACCATTGATAGAAATGGGGTGAATGAGCGAATGATGTGGTTTTGATGGGCGGAACATGCTGCTTCTGGTTAGATGTGTGGCACTGTGGAGCGCCGGTATCTCAGCGCTGACGATACAAACATCACCTGTCCACATGGAACTTAAGGATAGATGAATCTTCTGGAGGAAAGGGGGGGGAACGTCCTCTAGAAGCAGGACCCAAATATTGAGGAAGGAATATATTTAGGACATAGGAAGAGGATAAGGTGCTCTAAGAGGCAATGAGCCAAAAAAAAAAAAAAAAGCAAATCCTGGAGTTTAAGACAG
Organism: Hyaena hyaena; assembly: GCF_003009895.1. NCBI lineage: Eukaryota > Metazoa > Chordata > Mammalia > Carnivora > Hyaenidae > Hyaena > Hyaena hyaena. The sequence goes on along the minus strand of NW_024080755.1, from coordinate 723,910 downwards.
AGAGTTTTGGGAATGTGTCAGATGTGCATGTGTACATATGCACAGAATACAATTTGAAAGAATGTACATTAGCATATTAAGTGTATTGTCTTTGGGTAATGGGATCATTTGGAAATTTTAATTTTCTTTTTATAAGTAGTATCTGATTTTTCTAAAATGAATGTGCTCCTTGCATAACTGTGAAAAATTACATTAAGATATTTGAAGGAATAATATTAAGTCAAATTAAGGACCCAAATTCAAGGAGAATTAAAGACCAAAAAGATACTCTTAGGAAGTCAGGTGTCCCCTTATAAGATCATCCCGTCTTCTTAAAAAGTAAAACTACATGTAGGCTAAACAAATAGCTAAAACTACCATCCTTGTTAACTTCTGTCCTTCACTCAGTCAGCAAATATTTATTGAATGTCTACCATGTCTCAGCATCTAGGCCCTAGGCAGTGAATAAAATAGGTAACGTTTCTTCTCTTTACGGCACTTAAGTTCTTGCGGCCCTCACTCTTAGCACTTATGTCCTACTGAGCCATTAGGATGATAAACTGCATTAAGAGACATGAAAGCATTTTGAAAAGTTGGGATGCTAGGCATTTATTAACATTCTATTAATGTTGACAGATCTAGAGTAAATAAAATGACTACTCATGAATATTTCAATTTTCTGATTTTTATAGATATTAGAAGTACTGGGGTTTTAGCTGTAAAATATATTCATGTGTATGCGTACTGTATACATACTTACCATGTTCCTTGTTTTAGTACCTTGGTAACTATATTTCCATTTCATATTGAGACTAAATGTCCAAGGGCACTCACAGAACATCAGAGCTTGAAAGGCATTGAGTGCTGCTAACTCTAAAGGTAAAAACAGGGGAGTTGAAGGGAAGGAAAGGGAAAGGAAAGGCTCAGGAGGTGAGGAAAGTTCCAGAATGTTTCCAGGGAGGGAGGGTAGGACTCTACCCTCTTTCTTTAGAGAGAGGACACAGCCATGACTATTGACTTCTCACGGATGGGGTGCCCGAAGTGGAAGGATGTGGCATGGGACAAGGGCCATTTGGGAATTAGAAGACACATTGGAGTGGCAGTCCAGCTGTCCCCAAGACCTAGACCTCTTCAATAAAATGAGTGGCTGGACTAGATCAGTGTTGCCTAAACTTTTTGAGTATGAAAAAGTTTCCTTTGTAACAACCAAAAAAATGGAAGAAACCATCCCTCTCCATGTAACAGTGGTTACGTACAGTGACCATGAATTCCGTAGTATGTCTGGAGCATTTGTATGTCACCCACGTAACCTCCATTCATGAGACAAAGAATACCTTTATAGGCAAGCCGCTCTCCAGTGGCGGGAGTGTGTTTGGTGCATTTGGAATTGTGAGCTCCTTGCCCATAGTATGTGGGCTTCCCGGGGACCTTGACTGAGAACCATTGAGCCACGTCTCTCCACCTAGACCTCTCCTATTTTGTAGCTCTGATTCAAGATAAAATATCAGGACATACTAGTCTAGTCCTATCTGCTAAATGAAGACCCTTCATGGAGGAAAGTAATCATGCTTCAGTCTGCATTTCAAAAAATTTCTGAGCTATGTCAGACATTTCCTAAATGAATGAGGATAAAGAAAAACACATTTGTTCATTTTCCCTTAATCCTTTCAACACCTTTCTATAAATTGGAACTTGTTTGCTATGACTTTAATGTTCAGAAGTGATTATTTAGGTGTTATTTTGGGGTTGCTACCAAATGCTTGTTAATTCTTGCCTGCATTTGCCATCTGTGTTGAATATCATTTTTCATAGGGAACTAATGAACATGATTGCAGGTGCCTTTAATCTTTAGAATCCTAGAAACTGGAGAGAGAATAGATGCAAATGTTGCCTTTTCCCCCATCTAGAAGATGGGAAGTGATAATGTTACTCCTCCTGGCCCAGTGGTCTGGAATGAGGGTTGCCAAGCTAATTGCAATGTAAATAGCTGTAAATTAAATGCTAAGGAATGATTAGACTAACAATAAAACGTTTCTGTGATTTTTTTTTCATTACCAATGCCTCCTGGCAATAGTCATTACCTCTGTGCTAGTAATGACAACAAAAACCAGGCAGCAACTACCATTGATGGAGAACTTTTATATGAGGTTTTCCTTACATCATCCCCTTGAATTTTGCACAACCACCACAAGAGGTAAGGGGCTGGCCCAAAGTGATTCAGTTAGCAAATAGTGGAGATGGAATTTGAACCAGCTGACCCCAGTGCCCATGCATTTCCCGCTGTGCTCCAGTGCCTCCCAAATCTAGAATTCTCCATAATTAGATTCCATGGTCTCATGTCCTCGATTGCTAGGCTCTTGGCCATCCTTTCTGGATAAGCCAGTTGAGTTGCTCACATTGAGGGCATGGAGAAAGGAGCCTGGGTAAATGGTGTACATCTCTTGATCACTCACTCTCAATCTGGGCTGCACATTAGAATCATATGGGCATTCTACCAAATTCTGGTAGCCATCCGAGCACTGTTAGAATTTAAGCCCCTTGAAGAGGAGGATTATCTATTCCCCGCTGTGGTATTAAAGAACACTGATGCCTAGGCCCTACCCCAGACCTATTAAATTTAGAATCTCCAAGGGTGGGGCCCACAGAGGTATTTTTTTATATGTGATATGAATGTGCAGCTAAGGTTGAGAACCTCTGCCTTAATATATTTCTTCAGGGATCATGTTAGAAAGAGAATGGGTAAGGCTTCACCCAGGAATGATCTGATAGTGGATACAGCTAAGAAGGCCTAGAAGTGTTGGGCCTTGGAACCAGATCACATGGGTCAGAGTCCGAGTCTTCCAGTTCCCAGCTGTGCTTCCTTGTACAAGATAGTTAACCTCTCTGAGCCCGTTTCCTCATCGACTAATATTTTCAATTTCATAGGATCACTATGAGGTTAAATTTGAAAATTCATGGAAACTTCTTCCCACCATGCCCAACACATAGTAAATGATGTCATTATTGCCACAGAAATCAAGGAGGAGGAAAATAACATTTTTAGCAGTTTTGTTATATTTGTCCGAAAACCTTTATTTGACTTTGTACAGGTATATAGGTGGAATTGAATTAAGCGATAAGGGGAGACACCCCCCCCCCCCCGTCTTAAAACAATACTAGTGACATTTTGAGATAATCAGACCTCCTGGTAATCTATCACTTTTGCTTTAACCTTTACCATTTGTGCAAAATTATAGCGTTGATGTGTTATTTCTCTTGTTTCCCAAATAAAGCAGAAAGCTGGAGCCATGGTTGTAATGTGAGCGTTCAAAGCTGGCATCCTGTCAAAGGCTGTATTAGATTTAGCCTTCCGGTCATTTGTTCAGAGGGCTTTGACACTGAAGACCAAAAGATACCATTGGAGATGTTATTGCTGGCAGTTTAATTGGTATTTTTCAGGATATAGACACACAATTTGTATATAGGCAGAATGAAATTGGAAGTAGGGCAATTATCTAGTGAGTTTAGACAGTAAAAAGAAAGAGAAAAAACCAGGCGAAAGAAATTCTGCAAGTAACCTCTTTTGCCATCTATAATAGATACTTTTTTAACTTTGTAGAAACAGATACAACTTAAGAGTATTTCTGTGACATAATTACGGGGCTAATAAAGCAAAGTGAATAAATATAAAATATCCTACAAAGACCAATTTTTCTAATTTATCCTTCTTAATATCAAAGTAGCAACATAAATATAGTAATTGCATTGATCGTGAGTGAAGAAAATGTTAAACATCTTTCCCACATAAGGGGCAGCAAGGAAGAAAGAGAGGGGAAATCCCAGTTTAAGAGGACCAGTTAGATGTTTTATCTGGTTGTGTCTGAAAACATTTTCTCGGTAACTGCTGCAAACATGGATCTGGTCTGTTTCCTAACCTCTGAGAGTGGTGTGCGCACCTATTTTGTTCCTGCGCTTGAGTGAGAGCCAGTAACTTGTTTGACTTCTGTAATTAAACTTAAGAACTTGATTGAAGGGGATTTTAGCTTCCCTGCAAATGTACTTTAAGTTAATCTGCTTAAGAGGAATTATCTATTTCTTATTAGCAAAATCAAAACACTCTGTGCCTTTATAACAGATGATTTCTACTGGCCTGGTCATGAATCTTATGGTAATGTTAAACTGTCAAATATTATTTGGGGGATTTAAAAAATTCAGTTGTCAAAAATTTAGGACTTGATTCTTGACATTTTTTAATTGGCAGAATGAAGGGTCATTGTTTGCTCTTTTTCCTCCTTGATTTACCTGCTTTTGTTTGTTTCATTTAAGACATTTGAAAATTTTTGTTCCTCGAATACTTTTTAAAAATGTAGTCATAGATGCAGATGAGAATTTTTTCTTTCAGGGGAGTAAATTTGGAGAGGACACTCCCAGGAGTTTTTAGCAACTAAATCATCTTAGGCAAATTTCTCAGTATTGATTTGATTTAATTGCATCTTTTTTATATATGACAATCATATATAACTATCATTGGAGCCCTACACAGTTCCAGAATTATTTAAGGTGACATTTGTGAATGAATCTCTGATGCCAATCTAGTGTGTTAGATAAAATGTCTGTACAATTAAAAGATACACAGAATTGTATGTTAATAAGGAATAACGGAGCTTGTTTTTAATTAAATACCGTTATTATATTCTGTGATTGGGCATCCAAAACCTTAGGTGGGTATTGTAGAAATAAAAGCAGTAATGACCAGAATTTGTTTCTCAGAAGAATAATGTTTCTGTTAATACTTAAGGAGAGAGAAAATCAGGATGAAAGACTAAAATGTTATTTCTGAGATAGAAATAATTTTAATGTGTTTATAATGATGCCTGTCTTCTGCTTGGACTACAGTCAGCATAAGCACATTTAAATGCTATAGTTTGGAGAGAGGAAGGAAAAGGAAGGCAGGAGGGAATCTAACACAGTTGTGTTCAGACAGGAATAAAGAATGATCAGTATTAGGATGGTTTTGTGTGAGGGCACTTTCACTTGAAATAAATAATTGAGGCAAAGTGAGATGGTAATAGAAGTATCTGGGTGCCTGCCCTGGTCTCCACTTCTTTTTTGTGCACAGAGATACAGCCCAGTGAAGCCACGCAGGTAACCGAGGGTCTGCCCTCTGCTACTGCCCCTGTGGGAACTGGCAGCCTCCCTCAAGGAGCTGAGCAGCTCTTGTCCAACAGCTACTGTTAGACTGTTGTAAAACTTTGAGTTGGTTTGTGAACAAGCGGGTGATTTAAAATATCCCTGAGCCATCCTAGGTAACCTCCTTCCCCAACGTTCATGGCCAAATATTTGCACAGCTGCCTTGGAACCTTGATGGGAATTTGAAAATAGAGAAGACCATATAACATTTTATAGCATCTTTGTAGCAAAGAGAGTCTCAGTTAACCTCAGTTAGGTTTCTGTGCCTTCTGAAGAATTTTTCTACTTCTGCAGTATTAAAAGTAGAGTTCCTATAAAATTATTCCATGCCAGCACTTGTTGGATGTTTATTAATGTGCAGATCTGACCTAAACTTGGTTGTCTAATCATTAAATGCTTTCTTTTCCTCGATAGCCACACTGACAGCATATAAGGGGAAAGTAAGGCTTCTGTGCTGACTTTGAGAATACCAAATCAAAGACTATGTTTTATAGAGGAAGAACAAAAACAACTTTTAAAGTATGATATTTGAAATAACTAAAATGTGTGTTTATCAATTTATATACTTTAGAATGTATATTGTCTTATGTATCATCATTTATTACTTTACTGAAAATCTAGGCATTTTGAATTCTTAACTAAGACCACTGCACACACACAAAAATCTGTCCACTTAATATTTTTTTGTACATTTCTTATAAACCTGCTGTTGGGAACAGTTGTCTTTTGTTGAGATAATTAGAAATCTGCAAAAGTGGGAAATGGAATCAAAATGAGGAATTCAAAATTTAAAGATCTTTTAATTTGTTTTTGCAATAGACTTTATTTCCAAGTATTATTTGTTATAGGAGAACAGAAGGAATCACTATGTTTTTTTTTTTAACTAGAAATAATCATTTTTACCTTCCCTTGTATGTGTTGTCTAGGTTTGATTTGAACTCACTAAGGGCGTGCCTTGAACTTTTCACACTCTTTCCAAGCCCTAGTGCTAAGAAACAAGTGCTATGCTATTTGGCACAACATTTCTCCCTGGCTGGTGGATCAGAAAATGTCACACGTGTGCATGCACACACACACCCACACCCACCCACCCACCCACACACACACACACCCCACACACACACTTATCCTCTGGAGTGAAGGCTTAACTACCACATCAGGATCAGCCCCTGTGATTATTGCATTTATGAGCAACTCACCTCGCTCTCCAAATTTGGACCTCATGCCAGCCTAGCTCATCTGTTTTTCACAGGATATGTAGGTAAAAATGTACGGTTTTTAATGGTCGGCATCTTCCAACTAGTCCTCTGGGCCACGCATACTTGTCGACTACTCAAGTGCATCTCGCTCAGTTGGAAATTTTAAAATAAGCTGAACTCTGGAAGGGGTCTGTGATTCGGTGTCACACATACTGGAGAGAGAAACGGGATGGTAACACTTTTTTGGCTACTGAGTGCTTTCCAACTTTTGAAAGGAAGGAAACTTTGCAGCCTGCAATTCTAAGAAACCTGTAAGAAACAAAGTAGAACCAAGCTCCTCGCGGGGGAGGGGAGCGAAGCGTGTGCTCGCCCAGCTTCTGTGTTGTCTGACTCCGTCACAAACGCTGCAGCGGCGGCATTGCTTGAGCATGAGCCCGTCTATTCTGCCGAGCGATGAAACTCTCAAATCCTTTTCTTCCCTTAGTAAGTGGTTCTATCTTAATTCAGAAGCTATAAAGCAAATTTTAAATTGGTATCATTTTCTAACTGGAAAGTAAGTACACCTTATATCTGGAGTACAAACGTTGCAACAGGTACTATTGCCCATCAGCTTGCTGTTAACTTTTTGTTTGAGTCTAAAGGATCTTAACATTTCTCCGCGTTAAGTGGATATATGTCAGTAGCAAACGTAAACACGAAATAAAGCGCTCAGGTTGAAATGTCTGTGGCAATGTACATATCTGATGGGGAAGAATGTCGGCCATTACCCTAGAGAACAATCACCTTTTAGCCCAGGGTATAAGTCTCGTTGCTCTGTGTACATTTCATCACTTACTTGTGCACAGGCACAAGAAACGATGCATTTTAAAATGCATTCTCTTATTTTTAAACACATGCCCAACATCTTGACAAATCCTATTTAGTCTGAAGCTTAAACGCACATAACCCAAGGTTAATTTCTACCTTGTGAAGTCAGGTGGTTTCAGATGTGCTGCAAAGATCCACATGAGCAATAAAATGTGAATCCCCATTTTGTTATCTCTGAACTTTGGAATTCTATTCAGACCTCTTGCATCATGTGCACATGTATGAGAGAGGAGGATACAAAAGTGAAACCAGTCCTGTGGCTGTTGTCAGATTTGACATTCGTCCCATGGAGGATGTGCTTGCTTGACTTGTTTTTCTCCTCTTCAAATGTTCTTTTTCCCTGTCCAGAAATGTGGAGAATACTCTGGGAGTTCATGTGGAGGACACCGGCCACCACCTTCTGGTACCCCCCCAGTGCAAGGGCCACCTTTCCTGCATTCTGGCTTCCTGAGCCAGGTTTTGCAAGCGGGGTTTGGAATTGTAGCCCCACAGTCCAGGTTCTTCTAGTTGTGGCTGCAGGGGCTTAATTCAACCTGCCCTTACTCTGTCTTGATCTCCTATCTCATAGGCAAAGCTGTTAGAAATAGCCGTGTGGTCATATTTACTGCTTATTTGTTTCCTTTATAGGATCATCTTTATAGATAAGAAATCATAGAGCCAGCAAAACTTTTGGACCATTTAGTTCCATGCCTTCATTTTACACACACACACACACACACACACACACACACACACACACATACACAGAGAGAGAGAGAGAGAGAGAGAGAAAGCTAATTGTTGGTAAAAGGCTGCCAACATAATTCTTCTTTTCAGGAATCAATTTATTTAGTGGGTAAAGAATTTTTTTTATTGGGTAAAGGAAAGATGGAGTAAAAGATATAAGCTACTTTTATTATGTACAGTATATTTTGGTATCATATGTGTAATTGCCCCAACTGAATATCAGGGATATTCTGACAATATTAAAAGAGGTAAAAATCTAAAATCCCAAATTCCTAAATTCCAGGAAAAAAGTGCAGCACCCATTTATGGTAATGGATCTTGTAGCATGACCTTTGAGAGAGTTAGCTATAAAAATTCTACGGCTTTCTTCATGATTTATAATTTTAAATTTCCTTTTTCTGTAGTTGCGTTCTCTGTACTCGAGTTTGTCAAGTAAGCAGGCAGATGTTTTTGCCTTTTTATAAAGTACAGTAATAAGCATGTCTGCTGCCCTTACTTCATCAGCTTCGAAACCTATTCACGGCTCATCCGGTTGGAAGATGATTCACCAGAAGCTTTGTTCCCGAATTAGTAATGCCGCAGCATCTCATTTAGCAAGTGGTGCTTCCCATCACTTACAGAGAAGAAAGTTTCTCTCTCATTCAGGTACAGACTGAGGCTTTCACCTGTCAGAGGCAAATGAAACCGTCACTAACCACTGTTTATTTTGCTGGCAGGTTCATGCCTACGACAAAGCGATTTTTCTCCAGGTGAATTGCTCCCCACATTGGCGTGGCAGTGACTAATAAAGTATTTATGAAAACTCAGGCGTGTGGTCCCTGTTCCCACAGTGTGTCACTGCTGCCGCCAAGTGACAGGTCTGAAAAAAAATCAGCAAATCTCAGACAATTAGAGCTTCGACCCCACTTTGCAAAACCAAGGTCCCCACTCCCTCCTCCACAAAGACACCTTCGTCTTAGGTGATGTGAACCAAGACGCTCTCCTAAATCACACTTGACCCCTTTTGCCATCCCTCAGAATTCGGGGCTCTGAGAAAAGAATGGGATTAAGAAAATCATCTTTCCCTGAATGGACTCTAATGCCAGGGTGGAGGGGAGTTTTTAGTTCAGTTTGGTTAGTTGTCCATAATCGCACACTAAATCACACGGTGCTACAGAAAGGAGAAGTCTCTGGCTTAAAAATCAATCAGACACACCAAGAACTTGCAGCTCGCAACCCACGAGTGCTTGGAGACATATGCAAAGACCATTCTCTGGAGCAACCTCATTCTTGAACTGGGCTAAGAGCTTTTCAATTGCTGTGACATTTTCAGCCAAGGAAGGAGTAGTTGCTGCGGAGCAATGTTTTACAGGCAATTACTTTATATTATCAGCGGAGCAATTCCCTGTCCAGAAAGGAACCAAAGCGATCAAGTTAAATCATTAAAGAGAAAAAGAGCGAGTGGGGAGAAAGGATTCATCTCATTAGCAGGTGCCGGTGCCGCAGGCTCCGCGGCGCACAATGTCACTGGCCCTTTAAGACAATGGCTGCACTCCCTCCGCCACCGCCGCCCCCTCCCTTGGAGCTGTTGACAGGTCTAAACCTCCCTAGCAGCCCATTGTGGCCACAGTAGGAGGCACCTGCAGAAAATGTGCCAAAACCAGGCAGGGAGCAAGAGCTTTTCAATAAGCTCCGCAGCTGGAGAGAAGAAGCAACACTAAACAAGAGGGCGCAGACCAGGCATGTGATGGGAAAAGGGGTCAAAGCCAGACACCTCCTATCGGCTTTCCGAGCTTTCTGAGCACCATTCGGTTCAATTTGCTGACATCTTCTAGCTGGCTTTTCTCTATTTGCTTAATATGCTGAGGTATTTAGCTTAAAAGCACTAAATACTCCATCACGATGAGCTGTTCTCTCCCTTTCCCATTTACTGTTATTAAGGACGCTATCCAGTATTTTCTCTCTCTTCCCCAAAGTCAGATTGTTTTCTTTTGCTTCACTCTCTCATGGCGACTCACAGGCATTCCCCCCAACATGCTGCCCACTTGATTTTACTTGTTTTTAATTCAGGGACAAGTGAAGCTCCCCCAAATTCAGGAGCTGGGCTGCCTTCATAAAGCACGCCTTCCAGCTGCTGTAACACGTGTCTGGAAGCGGCACTGCATTTCAACACAGTCAGCATTTATTGTGCATCTACTGTGTACCCACCACTGTCCTCAGGGCTTCTGGAAATCCAGAGGTAGACACATGTGCTTCCCCTTTTGTACTGCCTGGGATCCAGCGGAGAAGCTAAAGAGCTAATATGACCATGGGTTTTAGGAATTTGGGGCGCCTGGGTGGCTCAGTCAGTTAAGCATCTGACTTTGGCTCAGGTCATGATCTCACAGTCCGTGGGTTCGAGCCTTGCGTCGGGCTCTGTGCTGACAGCTCAGAGCCTGGAACCTGCTTCAGATTCTGTGTCTCCCTCCCTGTCTGCCCGTCCCCCGCTCACTTTCTGTGTCTCAAAATAAAGACATAAAAAAATTTGTTTTAAAAAGGAATTTGTTTTGCACTCATGCACTTTTCTTTGTAGTTCTTATAGCCCTTTGGAGAAGAAGCAGAGTGGAGGTGGGGACCCAGGAGGGGGGGACAGGGAGGGACCTGGAATGTTCTGGTGGTGTACTGGCTCTGTCCCAGCCTGCCTTGAGAAGCAAGAGGAGAGACTCTGAGTTTCATCTCTCCAAGCTGAGAACCCAGGACAGTGCCTCAATTTTGGCTGTCTAATTCGTCTGGCCCTCCTCATCTTCATTTACGTGGTGCTTTGCAGTTCTCATGATATTTCCATCTCTTGTCTTTCTCATCGGAAGTAGGAAGGCATTATCCCTGTCTTACTTACAGATGAAAACATCTGAGACTCAGGCAAAGCACTTTGCCCAGGGCCCCCCCAGCAAGTAGGTGGTAAGTGCAAAGGCCCTCGGGGGAGCTGGCCCCTCTGCTGCCCACCTGTACCTTTGCTTCACTTCTCCTCTGTGCAGCCATCTTCCAGCTGTCAGCCAGCACAAACACGTGCTTCGAGAGCAGCGCGGAAACAGAGAAGGTGACATTTTCACAGTGAAATCTCTCCCCCTCCTGCAGATGGAGAGTGTTGGTGTGTACGGATTCTGTGGGTGCACAGCAAAGAGCAAAATGAAGTGTGATTCAAGGTGGGAAATCCCAGCTTCAGGTAGGAAACGAACTCGTTTGTGTAAGTACCAAACTGGCGTCGGAAGTAGTTACCGCCGGAATGTCATGCGTCTAGAGAGGGACTAGATACATTTAAAGCTGGTGCAGTTAGACAGAAGCACGCGTAAGACACTTGCTAAACCACCGCAGAATGTCTGCTTGTTCAGAGTGCCAGCAAGTGGTAAGAGGTACGAGAGAAAATATTTCAGAAGCACCCTTGACTCGGGAAATGAAATTGCCTCCCTGCCTGCTCAGAGCACGGGATGGGTGACAGCCAACAGCCACTCTCCCACGCGTAGCTCACAGAGCAGGACCTGGCTGGGCAAACACCTGTCCCCTCCCTGCCCTGCTTTGCTGGCTCTGGGGGCTTGTGTGTGATCAGGCCTCTACTGAGGCAGGAAGAGATGGTCTCTGGATCCTTCGAGCCTGTTTATGCTCTAACATGTCTCTCCTCACAGCGGACTGGTCCTCTTCCTTCTTCCCCAGCGCCTCCCTCCAATTCTGGAGGAAACAAGTGGACTATTCATGTAAAAAGAGAAAGAGTGGGGGGGGAGGGGGGGCAGTGGGTGGAGGGGGAGATGCCACCGACAAACTCCATTGAAAGCCACTGGCTGTTCATTTACATTCACACTTTTAAAAAATGTTAACTAATGATGTTAAATGGTTTGCCAAAGGTCCTGGCAGGTCAGTTGTAGAAGTGTCATTTCTGCCTAATTAGGGCTCTTGTGGCTGCCCGGGGCCTCCCAGTGCAACTGGTGACAAGCCGAGAGCTGACAGCTTCAATTGGTGCCAATAGGAAGGTTGGACCGGTCATGTTTTCCAACTCAGCCAGGTGTTTGCTGAATGGGGGAGGGGGCCCGGGGAGGCCTGAGCCCTTCCATGATCTGTCTTCTTTCACTGCTGCCTGGCAAGTCCTCTCCCTTTGCCTGTCTTGTCTTGTGTCAAGGTCAAGAATGGGCTTTGCTAAATCAGCAATTTGGGTTATCTCTGGGAGGTCGTTAGCAATCCTCGGCCCAGACGTTTCAAGTGGTCTCAGGACCCAGATGCTAGATTTTTTTTCTCCCTAAAATCAGAGAGTTGGAAGAGAAGAGGAAAGTTTTAGGTAAAAAAAAAAAAAAAATTAGTAGGAAAAAGACAAACAGACCAAAAAAGACCTGGAAAACTCTGCATGGCCATCAGAGTGTTAAGCTTCTGAAGACATTCATAATAATAAAATTGCTTGAAGATAAAACAGCTAAAGCATCTGATCAGTGCTTTAAATATTTCGGAGAAGGGAAGACAGTAATGAAAAAGAAATCCTGAAATGTGCAATTGGATATAGAGTGCCTGTCACATAGTAGGTGTTCAGTAAATAACTAATTGCTTATTTGATTTTTCAGGGGAGAAATTTTTGCCTGAAAAACAAAACAATTGATAGAGAACTTGCTATTTCTCACACTTATTTAGAAAAATTTTAACTTTTTAATTTATTTTTAAAAGAAGGAGAGAATGAGAGTATGAGTAGGGGAGGGGCAGAGAGAGAGGGAGACACAGAATCTGAAATAGGCTGCAGGCTCTGAGCTGTCAGCACAGAGCCCGACGCGGGGCTCGAACTCTGGGAACTGTGAGATCACGACCTGAGCTGAAGTCAGACGCTTAACCGACAGAGCCACCTGGGCACATCCTTTCACATTTATTTTAATTGTTCCTGCAATGCTTCTTGAGTTTCTTAGTTGACCATAAGATACATGCCTAGTTGAAGTGCCACAGGAGAGGTTGATATGATTATTGTATATTTTGGTTTTGTTTTGTTTTCCTACTTTTTTTTTTTTTTTTTTTTAAAAACAACTTAAGGGGCGCCTGGGTGGCTCAATCGGTTGAGCATCTGACTTCAGCTCAGGTCATGATCTCACATTTCGTGGGTTCGGGTCCCGCGTCTGACTCTGTGCTGACAGCTCAGAGCCTGGAGCCTGCTTTGGATTCTGTGTCTCCTTCTCTCTCTGCCCCGCCCCCCTTCATGCTCTGTCTCTCTCTGTCTCTCAATAACAAATAAATGTAAATAAATAAATAAATAAGTAAACAACTTAAGCACATAGCCACTGGTACTCAGGAGCCCCACGCTGCAGCAACCACAACCCAAAGAGACACTCCCACAGCACTGATCAGACATCTGAGTCCAGAATTTGGACATGACACACTGGCAGGCCCTGTGGGGCTGACAGCGCTCCCTGCTTGAGCCTGAACTGGATATACGTGCCCTCAAGCACACGAACACACCGTGCGCTGAGCGTGTTGACCGGTCTGTCTGAGGGGAATGACAAGATCACTGCATTTGGGGGCGGTGCTTGTTAAACCAAAGGGAAAAAGTGAATTGCAAGACCCAATGTTTGTTTTCGTAGAGTCCGAAGCCCAGACCCAATGATGTCAGTTGTAGGGGGAGGGCGGGGGTATCTAAAGTGATTGAGGTGTCTGCAGCTGGTTGTTTGGAGCTCTCTTTCCCGCCTGCTGCCTCTGTTTGCTCTAATATGGCGCAATGAAAGCCAGGGCCAGAAAGGAGACTATACCTGTCTGCTGATTTGTTCAGTGGCGTGGCATGAAGATTAAACGAGACAGCATATGTAAGCACACTTAGGGCAATACCTGGCAGGTAGCAGGTGCCCACTCACACCTGAGCAGAAGGAATTCTCTTCTCCTGCCCCGAGTCCTTCATGGCCAGAAAGCAAGCGCTGTTCTGCAGCGTCACCTTATTTTTTCCTCCATACCCAGGACGTGTTTGAACAAAGAGAATTCAGAGACTCGACTAATAGGCTGACCTCGTGAATGATATGTGAACAAATGAATTGAGACACATTTAAACAGTTTAGTTGCCTGTCTCCAATTTTTCCCTTCAGGACCTCCTTTGTCACTAAATGCCCTTAAAAGGTCCACTTTGCGTTTTCGTCCACCCCTTTTGTGTCACGGCACATGACCTTTTTCTTCTTCTTCAGTGACCTTGGTTCACTCCTACTGCCTTTATCCTGGAATATGATTTTGCTTCTCAGTTCCTGTATTAACCCCGATCATAGCTCTGCCTCCCCCATCTGCCTCTGTCCCTCAGATCTGATCTGCCACGTGAGATCGCTGCCTGCGCACTTGGAGGGAGAGTGACTGACTGTCTGGCTCTTATGGATGCTAAGACATGGTCACTGAAGACCCTCCTTGTGGTTAGGATGATGAGTATTTAAAAATCATTTTGGGGGCGCTTGGGTGGCTCAGTCAGTTAAGTGTCCGACTTCGGCTCAGGTCATGATCTTCCAGTCCGTGATTTCAAGCCTGCATCGGGCTGTGTGCTGACAGTTCTGAGCCTGGAGCCTGATTTGGATTCTGTGTCTCCCTCTCTCTCTGCCCCTCCCCTGCTTGCACTCTGTCTCTCTCATTCTCAAAAATAAATAAATATTTTAAAAAATCGTTCTGTAAGATATTAGTGGTAAACAAAACCTTCTGCAGCAATGAAACCAGCAAGGAGAAGCAAGCCAATTATTTACTAAAACTAAAACAAACCAACAAGAAACTTTTGAAGACTTGCGAACAAAGGAAAGAACATGTGAGTGACGATAAGGCTTCTGTTTTGTGGCATTAATATAGTCTGGTGGTATTTGTGATAACTGGTCCTCACAATGGTGACCTGAGGAGGAAGGTGAAATCATGTTCAGTTGGGTATTACCTAGACCTTTCTGAAAGCAAATCTGATCTTCTCATTCCATTGTTTGAAGCTCTCTGGTGGCTTTTTTTGATCTGACTATGGCTTCTCTTTGACCTTGAACCCTTACCGTGCTGTGCTGATCTGCTGGTGGTGCTCAGGATATGCCAGGATGTTTCACGCCTCAGGTCCTTTGAACAAACTCTTTTATAACCTTGGAATGCCTTCTGTCCCTATTGCTCTCCCAACAAACACGTATTCCTTGTGCCACCTCTTCCCCGAAGCTCTTTCTGACACCCCCAAGTTAGACTGACCTTTCTTACTTTTGTCCCCCTTGATGCCAAATCACCTTTTTCTCAGTAAGAATAATAATTGTAATATTAAAAGTTCCCTTTTATCGAATGCCTTCTGTGTGCCAGTGTAAGCACTTTCGCTGGTTAGGTCATTAATTCCTCACTGCCCCATGAAGAAGATGCTGGTGTAGATGTTCATTTTATTCATGAGGACCCTGTGGCTCACACTGCCTATTGAAGGTCACAGAGCCTGAAAATGCTAATGTGGGGCCCTTGCCCAGCCAGCGTCATGCATGCACACATATGGACCACCCTTGATCTAGAACCGCCAAGCCATGCTGCCTCCCATTATGAGTGGCCACCTTGCTGGTGCGTGGGTTCAGTTTGTCTCCCCTCTAGATGGTGAGCTCCTGGAGGTTGGTTTCACTTTTCTGTGACTCAGCGTCTAGTGTCTTGTGTAGGACCAGCACATGGCAGACTCTAAATGTTGGTTGAATGTAATGAACTTGAGTGGAATTGAATTATACTACATATTTATGTGTGTGTGTGTGTGTGTGTGTGTACACATATTCTCCCACCCTGCCTCTCATATTCTCTTTATATGTGTCTTTTATATACACATATACATGTACACTATACATATTTTATATACATAGATATATAATTATATACACAAGATACACATATGTCTCTGTAGGTCTCTATACATAAATTAACAGACATATATGTATATAAAGAGAGTGAGAGGTGGACAGGGGGGAGAGAATCAGTCTCAGTAGGGAGGAATATACATGCATCACAGTCTCTCTGACTTAGGGGGGTGAGTTTATAGCCTGTATTAACCTAGTTACCTTGTAGCATGGCTGAGACGGCATGTACCTTGGCCTTGGCTGGGGATACTCCTAAAGACAGACCTTGAAGCTTTCCAAGTTCTGCTCCCAGTGTCATATTACATTTAAGCCAGATGGTTATCACAGGAGATGTCCAGTTAGAAGAACAGTTTTGAGTTTTCTCACTATGCATTGGCTCAGGTGTAGAGATGAGTCCTACTTTGTCCAAATACTCTTCTTCATCATTCAGTCTTCTTGAGCCTCATTGTCTGTCACGGGTGACCACTGCACGTCCTGTAAGGTGCTCTTATGCAGGGGGCAAGAATGACTAGTGACCCAACACGGAGAATAGCCTCAGCACAAAACCAAAAAGCTCTGTTAGACCTAAGAGGCACCTGCGGGATCTGGAAAGCTGGGTGAAGGCTCAGGAATAGCCAGTTCAAGGGCAAAAACCTCTCCCATGGACTCTGGGCTCACGCTCTGGCTTGCTTCTAGAGGGAGAAAGCAAATGTGTGGTTATGTACAAGTGCCCACTTGTCACATTTATTTTTATCCCACATGAGCATGAAGTCAGTTTTAAAATCAGATTCTAAAACATGATAAGCTGCAAGTTCTTACTGATTTCTAAAGCAATCCAGTGGCCCTGGGCAAGCCCTCCCTGCTGTGTTCTGACTGTCTTTCTGCCACTGACCGGTCATGCCCTTTGCTTCTCTGTCTGTTCATTTGGTCTGTTTCTGGAACACTTCCTCTTGGTCTTGCCAGACCCCACCCATCCTTTGAGAACCACATAGGTCCATGGGGATGTGACCCTTTCCTGCTTTGCTGTGGCATTAATGGTCTTGTGACTCACTCCAGGCCCCTCTGTTAATGTGCAAAATGCTTTCAGGGTATGGAGCCTTGGAGGGAAGCAAGGTGAGAGTTAAGATGGTGTCTCTCATGCTTTTCCACCAGAGCAGTCCACACTGCAGAGCTGAATCAACTGGCTCTTCTGCAAGAATGGCGTGTCTGAAGTTTTGAAAACTTTTTAAAAAAAATGTGCCAAGTTTTAGTGTTCTTCCATTAAAAATTCAGGCTTTGTGGTGATACAGAAAAAGAATTTTCTAACTATGCCTTTGAGTGTCCCTGGTGTAGCATTACATTCCTGCAGGCAGGCAGGGCCGGCTTGGACAGGTGAGCTCTGTAGGCACACGGGACTCTGATGTTACCAGCATGAAATTCTTAAAAGCTTGAGTGAGGCCTCCTGCATTTTCATTTTGTACTGGGTCCCGTAAGTTATGTAGGTAGCCCTGCCTTTGGGGTTCTGTGACCTTTCTGACAGAGAAGCATGCAGTGATGGCATTGAAACCTTAACATGAATTTATCTGGGCAGCCTGAGAGTCTGGGTGCTCGTTAAGGAAGGAGTTCTGGGCTGAAGACCATGGAGGGTCAGGAAGGGCGGTGACCCCTAAATGCAGACCTTGGCCAGGCTCAGCCGTGCCCAGCAGTGTTCTTAACATCTGTCTACAAAAAGCAGGGAGGGAGCGGTCACTCTGTAACTCATATTCAGTAGGCTTCCGGGGAGGGGCGCCCTGGTGGCTGTGTTGGAGGAGCGACTGGCTGTTGACTGTGGCTCAGGTCATGATCTTGGAGTCGGTGGGTTTGAGCCCCACATTGCAGAGCCTGCTTGGGAGTCTCTCTCTCCCTCCCCCACTCTCTCTCTCTCTTTCTCTCAAAATACATAAAGGAAGGAAGGAAGGGAGGGAGGAAGGCTAGCTTCCTGAGAGAGCCCTGTTTTTCACCTAGAACCCCCAGGTCACTTGGCCAACTGCGCGTTTGAAGGCTTCAGAAAAAATCCCCAAGGGAACACACCAAAGTTGGAAATGGGCTTTCCTTTTCAAAATGTGTATATATAAATTCGTATCTCAGCTCTTCATGTGATCTCCTTTTACTTCTCTAACTTCCTGCCTTGTTCCAAGACGGACCCTGCGCCCTGCGCATCAGGTAACGCGAATGGTGTCCTTGACAAACCGGACTAAAAGGGAAACAGGGCGGAGCCACGGGTGAGTTCGCACCTGTGCTCCGTGCGGCCTGTGGCATTTTCAGAGAGAGGCCCCTCACCATCTCTCGGCCTCCACGGCAGTGGGAGAAAGGCGCGAGCTCAGCCACGGGCAGGGGGGCCGTGGGCAGAGGCGGCGCCCCGCTGGGGCTGCGCTGCACCCCTGTTCAGAGCCGGCTGGGAAACGTGGCTCGGGCTTTCTGGGACTCTGTTTGCTTGAGCCACGACGGCAGTCTCTAGAGAAGGGAGTGTCTCTCCGTCCCCCCGCATGTGCATGGGGCCGACGGGGGCTTAGCAATTGGGGACAGGGGCTCGGAGCCCCCATCCTTGCCCCACCCCCGCAGTGCTGACAGCGGGTCCGGTGATGCGCGGCGGCCGCGGCAGCAGAGGCGGTGAGCCCGGCGCTGGCAGTGGCGGTGGCACTTACACGGTGGCAGTGGCACCAGCACTGGCGGTGGCGGTGGCACCAGCACTGGCGGCGCCTGTACCAGCGGGACGTGGCACCGCGTCTTCAAAGTGGACATGAAGACACAGAAGCATCGCAGCGGCGCCGGGGCCTTCAGCTTCACTCAGCGTGGCCTGGGGGTGGGGGGGCAGGTGGCTGGACGTGGCCGGGGTGGGCCCTGCCCGCGGTGGCTCTGCGGGTGATGGAAGCCTGGACCATGAGAGACTGGGGCGAGGCTCCTCTGGGAAAGTATGGGAGGCTCCCCTAGAGGAAGCGACTCCAGCAGCCGGTGGGGGTGGGACCCCATTTTTAGCCTTAAGACAGAGCGACCCAACAAGAGATAAGTGATCTCAGATTTAGACCTTTGTAAGATAAGAACCAACCAGCTGGTCAAGAGAAGCTTAATTCTTCCTGGTGTGGACAGTTGAGCACACAGCCATTCATTCATTCATTCATTCATTCATTCATTCAACAAACATCAGTGGGACCTTCACTAGAGTCTGAAGTCAGATTACTGGCATCTGAATCTGGCTCTGCATTTGCTAGTCTATGATCGTGACAAAATTAGGTGATTTCTCTACACCCCAATTTCTCCATCTCTAATATGAAATGTAAATAATATTAAGTATCTACCTCATTGTGGTTTAGGAGAATCCAATGTGTATGAAATGTTTAGCACAGTGCCTGGCACTCATTGAATACCCAATAAATATGAGCTATGAGCTATGATTATGCATTATGGAATATGCAAAGATTCACATTATCCCATGCTAATTAAAGCAATGTGTGCTCATATGATGAAACACTACACAGCCAGTGTCCAGAAGGATATACAGTTGATCTTTGAACCCCTTGGCTTTGAACTGTACAGGTCCCCTGATATACAGACTTATTTTTGATACATATACTATAGTACTGTAAATGTATTTTCCCTTCCTTATAATTTTCTTATTGACATTTTCTCTAGCTTATTTTATTGTAAGAATATAGTTTATAATACATACAGCATACAAAATGTGTGTTAATTGACTGTTTATATTATTGCTAAGGCTTCCCAGTCAGTAGTAGCCTATTAGTAGTTAAGTTTGGGGATTGTCAAAATTTGTATGAGGATTTTCTAGCGTGCAGGCCGTCAGCACCTCTAACTCCTATGTTGTTCAAGGGTCAACTGTATTAACTGTGGCCATCACATGATAGGGAGACTATGGGTGATTTGATTGACTTACTTTTCTTATCGGCCTTTTAGAATTTTTCCAGAGTCCGTAAACTACTTATGAGATTTTTAAAATAGAAGGGAAAGAAATCTCATCTGACCATCTCTTCGGTGCTTTCATCTGCTCCGTGACACCTTTGTCCCCCATATGAGTGAACAGTTCCAAAAAGAGGGAGGTGCAAGGACACTCAGGGTAGCTCACTGCATCTGTTGTCGGTTCTGATTCCAGAAAGTTCTTCCCTATGCTATCTGCTTGTAGTTTCTAACAGTTAGGGGTCATTCAATTATTCATTCAACCAGTACTTATTAACCACCTCCTGTATGCCAGGTACTGTGGAAAGTTCCAGGGAAACAATAGTGCATATAAGCCAATAGGGTACCTTCATGGAGCTAGTAATTTAGTGAGGTCCTCAAACTCTATAGCCCAATGACTAAATAAATATGTCATTACAAATGAAGTGCTCTGAATCTAGGAGAGCGCATGGCAAAGATGGGGGGAGGGTGGCCCTGGGGGTAACAGGAACATGAAATGAGTCATGAAAGGTGTGTAGGATTTTTGGGGGTGTGGTCAGGGGATGAGCAGCCTAGATGAGGAGCGGAATCTGCTTCCAGGCCACATCGTCGTTTTACTCCCTTTTCACATCTGAGCCTTTTGAATATTTGAAGATGGCTTCTTCCCAGAGTCTTTCTGTTTTACTTCTACTCTCTTCACCTTTTCCTCCTAGGATGTGACTTTACAGCCTTTTGTCATCCTGAGACCCAGTTTGTTGGTGCCCCCTCTTCTTTTAACAGTGTTTTTGAGCTATAATTCACATACCATGCATTTCACTCGTGTAAAGTGTATAATTCAGTGACTCAGTGAGCGTTGAGCCACCATCACAAATCACTTTTGGAATGTTTTCATCACCCCAAAAGGAAACCCCATACCCATTAGCCCTCATTCTCTGTTTCCCCCCAAATCCCCAGTCCTCAGAAACTATTAATTGCTTTCCATCACTATGGGGTTGCCTTTTATGGACATCTCATATAAATGCAATCATACAGAATGTGATCTTCTGTGACTGTGTCTCTGATTCTAGCACAACATTTGTTTTTAAGTTTATGTAATTATTTGTGGGGGGTGGGGAGCAGGCAGAATCCCAAGCAGGCTCCACACTGTTAGTGGGCTCTATGCTGTTAGCTGGCTCTGCGCTGATAGCTGACTCTGATTCTAGCACAAAGTTTGTTTTTAGGTTTATATATTTATTGGGGCGGGGGGGGCAGGCCAAATCCCAAGCAGGCTCCGCACTGTTAGTGGGCTCTATGCTGTTAGCTGGCTCTGCGCTGATAGCTTGACTCACAAACCGTGAGATCAGAACCTGAGCTGAGATCAAGAGTTGGATGCTTAACCGACTGAGCCACCCAGGCGCCCCTGATTCTAGCACAGGGCTTTGAAGGTGTGTCCATGCTGTGGCCTGTGTTAGTACTCCACTTCTTTTCATTGCTGAATAATATTCCAGGGTGTAGATATATCACATATTGTTTATTCATTTATCTGTTGATGGACATTGGGGTTGTTTCCACTTCCTGGCTATTATGATTAATACTTACAAGTTGTGTAGATGCATGTTTCCACTTCTCTGGAGTATGTACTTAGGAGCGGAATTGCTGGGCCATTTGGTAACTCTGTGTTTCACTTTTTGATGAACTGCCAGGCTGTTTTCCAAAGCCGTTGCCCCATTTTACTTTCCAACCAGCAGTGTATGAGGGTTCAGCTTTCTCCACATCCTCACCAACACTTGTTGCTCTGTGTTTTTTAAAGTTTTTATTCAAAGTTTAGTTAACATACAGTGTAATATTGGTTTCAGGAGTACAAGGTAGTGATTCAGCACTTGCACACATCACCTGGTGCTCATCACAAGTGCCCTCCTTCGTCCCCATCACCTGTTTCACCCATCCCCCCATCCATCTCCCCCACCGTAACCACCAGTTTGTTCTCTATAGTTAAGAGTCTGTTTCTTGGTTTGCCTGTCTCCCTCTCTTTTTTTTCCCATTCACTCATTTGTTTTGTTCCTTAAATTCCACATATGAGTGACATCAGGCTGTATTTGTCTTTCTCTGAGTGACTTATTTCGCTTAGCATCACACTCTCTAGCTCCATCCATGTTGCTGCAAATGGCAAAATTTCATTCTTTTTATGACTAATATTCCATTAAATCCGCTTTGTTCATTCATCAGTTGGTGGACATTTGGGCTTTTTCCATAGTTTGGCTATTGCAGATAACGCTTCTATAAACATTAGGGTGTTTGTATCCCTTTGAATTAGTATTGTTGTATTCTTTGGGTAAATACCTAATAGTGTAATTGCCGGATTGTGGGATATTATCTGTCTTTTTGATTATAGTCATCCTTGTGGGTGTGAAGTGATCTATATCATTGTGTTTTGATTTGCTTTTCACTGATGCCTGTAGATGTTGACATCTTCTCATGTGCGTATGGGCCATTTCTGTATCTTCTTTGGAGAAATGTCTATTCAGATCCTTTGCCCATTTTTAAATTGTTTGTATCTTTTTATTATTTGCTTGTAAGAGTTCTTTATATATTACAGATACATATACTCCCATATCAGATACATTTTTTTCCAAATATTTTCCCCCATGCTATTTGTTGTCTTTTCACTTTCTTTATAGTGTCCTTTGAAGCACAAAAGCTTTAAATTTAGATTAAGTCCAAATTAATCTATCTTTGTCTTCTTTTTACTTGTTCTTTTGGTGTTCTAAGAAACCATTGCCAAATCTAAGGTCACAAGGAATTATACCTATTTCTTCTTCTTGTGTTTCTTCTAACAAGAGTTGTATGGTTTTTACCTCTCATATTTGGGTGTTTCATCTATTTTGATTCTGGTTTTGTCTATGCTGTGATGTAGAGGTCAGCTGACAGTTTCATATGATATCAGTTGTCCCCGGACCATTTATTAAATATGCTCTTCTGTCTCCCACTAACTTATGTCAGCACCCTGCCTATAAATATGAGGGTTTATTTCTTTTTTCTAAATATAATTTATTGTCAAATTAGCTAACATGCAGTGTGTAAAATGTGCTCTTGGTTTTTGGGGTAGATTCCCATGGTTCATCGCTTACACACAACACCCAGTGCTCATCCCCAAAAGTGCCCTCCTCGGTGCCTATCACCCATTTCCCCCCAGCAACCCTCAGTTTATTCTCTGTATTTAAGAGTCTCTTATGGCTTGCCTCCCTCCTTCTCTGTAACTATTTTTTCCCCTTTCCCGTCCCCCATGGCCTTCTGTTAAGTTTCTCAAGTTCCACATATGAGTGAAAACATATGACATCTGTCTTTCTCTGACTGGCTTATTTGTGAAGGTTTATTTCTGATCTCTCAAGTTTGTCCCATTGATCTGGCGGCCCGTATCCAGTGCCACACTGTCTTAATTATTGAAGCTTTGTAGTAGATTGTGGAATTACAAAGTATGAATCGTTCAACTTCATTCTCATTTTTCAAGATTGTTTTGCTACTCCAGATCCCTTGCATTTCCACGTGAATTTAGGATTGGCTTGCCAATTCCTAAAAAGAAGCCAGAACTCACGAACTGCAAGATCATGACCTGAGCTAAAGTCAGATGCTTAACCGACTGAACCACCCAGGCGCTCCAAATAAGCCATTTCTGAATCTGTGTACCAAACTCATGAGCCAGTTATTCTCTTATTATAAGAGAATTAACCTTAGATGAAGAAACAGGATTACATGGGTTAAAGTCATGCATAAGGCTGGTAAGTTTGGCGGAAAGACTAGAACCCAAGGCTTGTAATGACTTATTCTGTGCCCCCTCCACTCATGATGGAGGAAGTTCCTATGTGGACAGTGATGGGAGCAAGAGTGAATGTGGGAAGATACTAGAAACTCCACATTGTCAGGTGAACATAGGTGTTCACCTTATGTGCCCAAAGTGGAATAGCACACCGGAGGATGCGCAGAGCATGAAAAGGGGTCTTTTAAACCACATGCATGGTATCATATTATCTCATTTAATTCAGTTTCCTCTTAGGCCTGAACAAGCACCTATCTACTCATATTTTTTCTAGGCCCCATTTGGGGCTCTCAAGATCCTGAGATGTAAGGGGCTCAGAGGTGGTTTACAGGTGCATCTGGCTCTGGGCTGTGCACAGTGGACAGTGTGGTAGGACTGACTTGTCCCCAACCTCCTGAGGCCCAGGGTTTCCTCTCAGGCAGTCAAGATGACAAGTGACTCAAGCGAATCAATGTGGAACCACAAACCAGTCAACGATTGTTAATTTATCATCTATTATGTGCTAAGAGCTGTTCTAGACATTAGAACACAGCCATGAATAAAACAAAAATTGTTGTCCTTATGGAGCTTACATTTGTGTGTGTGTGTGTGTGTGTGTGTGTGTGCGCGCACGCATGCATGTATGTGTGTATGTGTAAATCCTAACAACTATGTCAGATGATGTAGAAAAAAAGCCTAGAGCTGAATAGGGGTTAGGGGATGACAGGGTGGACCTGAGGCTAGAATTTAAAATAAGAAGTCCAGGAAGGCCTCACTGAGAAGGTGCCATTTGAGCAGCAACCTGAGGAGGGTATGTGATCAAGCCATGTGGGTATCTGAGGGAGGAGCACCCTGGGCCGAGGCACAGCTGGTACGAAGTTCCTGAGGCAGGAGTTGCCTGTGTGTTAGAGGTCCAGCAGTGAAGCCACAGCTGGGAGAAGAGGCCAGGTGGCACCTTGTAGGGTGGCCAACCTCTCCTCTGAGATGGGAATCCAGTGTCTTGAGTGAAGGAGTGGCTCGAGCTGACTTACGTGTTTGAAACAGTTATGCTGCGTGTCCAGTTTGGTGAGGCATGGGGTTGGCAGAGGAGAGGCAGGGAGGCCTGTGAGGAAGCTCTTGCAAGGTACAGAGACAGTGCTGATTGGGTGACAGTGGTGGCCAGGGTGCGATGCAGACAAAGGCTAGAGGGGAGGTCCAGGATTTCTGACAACTGGGTGCGGAGTGCGGCAGAGGGAAGGCAAGAACCAGCGGGCACTTTGGGTCTGAGCCGACGGAAAGATGGAGATGATGCCAGTTACAGAGGTGCAGACGGTGGGGGAGGGGCAGCCTCTGGGAGAAGGGGGTTGGGCAACTGGTTTGGAGCCTGTTTACTAGCGTTTCACCCATTAGACTTGCAGGTGGACGTCTAATTGGTCTAATTGCAGCCACTTGCAGGTGGCTGAGCTCAGACCAGAAATGTCAGCGTGGGGGCGTCACCCACATAGGTGGTATTTAAGGCCATGAACCTGGAAGTGATCCCAGGGGAGAGAGTGCTGATAGAAAAGAGAGGTCTGTGGACTTGTGCCTGGGCACTCCCACATTTGAAGCTCACAGAAGTGAGAAGTAGCCAGTGAAGAAGTCTGGGGTGCTGTGCCATTGATGGAAGAGAGAAACCAGGTGTTAGTTTTTTAATGTTTATCTTAGGGTCAGAGAAGGAGAGACGGAGAATCCCAAGCGAGCTCCACGCTTAGCTTGGAGCCCGATGCAGGGCTTGATCTCACGACCCTGAGATTGTGACCTGAGCCGAAATCAAGAGTTTGATGCTTGACTGACCAAGCCACCCAGGTTCCCCCAGGTGTCCTGAAAGTCAAACGAAGTAGGTATTTCTAGGAAGAGGGGGTGGTCTGCTGTGTTGAGTGGTGCTGACTGGTCATGAGGGCTGACATGTATTCGCCATCTTTGTGGCCACACCAGTGGCAGCAACAGCAGTCAGGCACCACTCCTGAGTCCTTGCACAAGCTGGGTGCATCCCGCGTCCCTCCTGCCCCCGGTGACCACAGTGACCGTCCTCTGCGCAAATCCCCAACTCCACCTCCCTCTTCTATTGGGGCCCCTAAAATGGCAAGATGGGTCTCTTCCTCTTTGATAGTCCTGTGTCAACAAGTGTCTTGCTGACCAAGATGTTTGACAAAATGCAGAACACGTATTGTCTTCCCTCGGTTTTCTGTATTTTGCTAATGAAGACATATTTGTCTAATTCTGATGCAGTTGATTCAATACCAACCTCTCTCTACCAATGAAAAACATACGCGTTATTTCTGAGCACATATGATCACATTCAGACCTCCTCATAAGGTCCATTTCCAATACATGTTATTTAACATAATGTCATCCCCATATTGTTACTGTGCTCAGGGTAGCTCCTGCCCACCCTATTGCGAGGTAATAACCCTTGCTATTACCTAACAAATAATAGGTATCACTTTTTCCTTGTTTGTTGGGGGTAGGGGGTGGGTGGGTCTGGGAAATCTAAGATTGGGGTGTGAGGGGTTGCAGAGTGGATGACGGGCATTGGGGGGCAGAAAGGATGGCAAAAGCAGAATTTGGGAGTTGGGAAAATGTGAATTTGGAACCAGTAAACAACCACTGTGGGTGGAGTGTAGACTCACAGGACGCAGGGCCTGGGCCAGCTGTCTGTGTGGAAGAGGAAAAGTCAGGGGTCCCCAGGTCAGGGGTGGGGTGATTTCTGTCGCTCTTTCCCAGGGAGAATGGAGCCAAAGTAACCAGTCAGCTGTGAGTACCACAGAGGCCCAGAGACAGGCAGCAAGAGCCAGGGGGCCGTGAGGGCTGGCGAAGGGCTCACAGACTAGGGTAAGGTGCCCCCCGGGTGGGGTTGCCAGCAGGTGTGACTCCCGCTCCAGGGGGTGCATTGGGGTGTGATGGGGGTATATCTGGCACCATTTGGCGTCTGCTGTTTTCCTTTGTTTTTAATTTCTATCTCATCAAGAGAAATTTTGCTTTTCACACCCACTGATTGTATGGAGCCACGATTTATGAATCACATCCTGCCACGTTCCTTGTTCTAACATGTCTCATCTCTGACAGGTGCGTTTTCCCTCGAGGACATCAGGTCTGTGTGTTGTGGGGACATGCGGTGGTACCCGCTTTGGTGGGGGCAGGGTGCAGAGACGCATCTGTGTCCTTCTTTCCAGCCGTGGTGACGCCTGGCGTCGAGCAGCTGTGAGCAGAATGGAGAAAAGAATGAGCAGGTGACAGGGGCTTCCCCTGAGGCCTGGGGCTCCCTGGGCTCAGGCAGAATCTTCCAGGGGCCAAGAGGGACAGTGAGGCTCGTTGGTTCTCAGGCGGATGGAGCTCTTCTGCCAGGGCAAGGAGGCCAGACTCTTCTGTGGCTCAGGGAGAACTCGCCAAGCTCTTGTGTGGAGGACCCATGGGATCAGGTTTGTAACTTGGAGAAAGCTAGTGGCCGTGTGTAGCAGGGGCGAGACGGGGATGGGCATGGGGACCAGATGGGGCTGACGCAGCAGCCCAGGCAGGAGGCGATGAGGACCTCACCCTGCAGAGACACTGGAGAGGACCAAGGAGCTGGGGACGAGTGTCATCGGGGAGGTCGGGCCAGTGAGAGTCGGTGCCTCATTGGCTGCGGTGTGAAATCCAGGAGGGCTGCCAGGCGTCTGACCCAGGCAACCGAGTGCACGTTGCTGCTTTCACCTCTCGCACAGAAAGCAGTGAGGTGATCCTAGACCATCTTCACATGCCGCAGATTATCTTGAATGACCCACATCTTTGAGGCAGAGGTATTTTTGGCACCTTTTGGAGGAAGTGAAGAAGAGGAGCCTGAAATACTCAAACAATGGTCTCAAATTCTCCCCTTCTCTTCATTCTGCTGGCAGCCTGGCCTGTCGCCAGGAGTGGCGGGGCACAGGGGAACCTGGAACAGAATCATTCCATGTAGATATGGTACACGTAATGTACTGCCGGAGCAGGCCGTAGATTTCCTCTCCCAGAGCCACGGAAGGAGTGAATAGAACAGCATCCTGTCCCTGAACTTGACAGCATCAGATGGCGATGTTGGGGGTTAGTGCTCAGCACACTAAGCCACCACCTTCGTTCCTATTGTTTCTGTAACTCCATTGTTTTAAGCAAACCGGCTTTGTAGTCAGGGTTCATTCACTACAGACAAAGCCTCTGTTAGAAAAAAAAAAAAATAGACCTCAGAAGCTTCTAGAGAGCTGGGCAAAATCACAAGCCACCAGCGACGGAAGTTTCAATTCCAGATCGCTAGGCAAAAATGGCAGATGGGGTCTCTCCGTTTGTTAATTGTTTAAAAAAACAAATAAAAAGGCAATCTGGATGATGGGGGAGGAGGAGTAGTTTCCAGTAATTGTTGAAGCCTGCCTGATTCCGGAATACAGTTTAGAATTAGCAATCTGGATTAATTCTGGCAAGCTACAGATTTCACTTCCAACAGTCAACAGTATAGTTGATCTGAAATACTATTTTAGTTCTGTCTTCTTCAGGGGATGGGATTTTCTCCCCCTCGCTGACCAATTTGGGAATTATTTCGAAACAGCCCAAGGATTGCTTTTCCCATCCAAAAATTAAACTCAACCGCAATAAAACAGCTGAGCACACGTGCAGTAGGAAGCATTTTGTAACTTTCAGCATCAAAAGGAGCCTTTTAAGCTGTGGTCCAAAAAACTCTGTTGAGGCTTTGAGGCAACCGTGAGCTTGGCATTTCTTATTAGAAAGACTTCTATCGCCCTGAAAAGAAGGAGAACCTCCACTTAACCAACGTTACTGCAGAGAGTGTCAAGTGTTTCTGGAGCCCACGGCCACACAGGCC
This sequence comes from Hyaena hyaena, assembly GCF_003009895.1. Lineage (NCBI taxonomy): Eukaryota > Metazoa > Chordata > Mammalia > Carnivora > Hyaenidae > Hyaena > Hyaena hyaena. The sequence goes on along the minus strand of NW_024080755.1, from coordinate 695,689 downwards.
ACACAGTCTTAGTCGAATTAGACTTCAGAGCCGTCTCATGCCAGCAAGATGGCAGCCCTTACACCTCCAGTCGCTTCATGTCACATCAGCCTTGTGCTGCTAAGTCCGGAGCCTAAAGCATAGAGCACCTTATCCGCTGGCTCTTTCAGTGAAATGACTTGGGCACCGTGAAGTTGGGGTTGGTCCTGAGAAAGGTCAAGAGGGCGTGCATCAAACTGTCACTCAGGGCATCTTTTGGCCTGGCGTGTGGCCAACTCTCTTCCCCTGACTTGGGAGATTCATAAAGTCAGTCACCCATTCCTCTGTTGGGGCCAGGTGCTCAGATGTGTCAAAGACGGTAGATGCCTACTCTACTCCAAGCAGAGGCTGGGCAGTGTGACACGGGCATGAGGCCCCTCTGGCAGGTAGAGGGGCATACAGAGCCCTGTGGGGGTGGCCTGGGGGCCAGGAGTCCTCACCTGAGTCTAATGGGACCTGGGAGTGGGTCCCCTGAAGCCTGCATAGCCTCAGCCTACCTCTTTGTCTGTCTTGTCTCTTTCTCTCTCACTGTTATGTCTCTCTGTCTTTTTTTTTTTTTTTTTTTCCCTAGGAGAGAGAGAGAGAGAGACAGCGTGAGCAGGGGAGGGTCAGAGAGATAGGGAGACACAGACTCCGAAACAGGCTTCAGGCTCTGAGCCGGCAGTCAACACAGAGCCCGACGCGGGGCTCGAACCCACGAACCGCGAGATCATGACCTAAGTGAAAGTCGGACGCTCAACTGACTAAGCCACCCAGGCGCCCCTATGTCTCTCTGTCTTTCACTCTTTCTCTGCTTCAGCCACTCTCCTCGCTCACCAAGCTGTAGCCATACCAGCGTTTCTGTTTCTGGAAGAGGCCAAGGGCTTTCTCACTCCAAAGCCTTTTTGCATAAGCTGTGGCCTGTGCCTCCTCTTGTCCACGTGGCCAGCTCCTGCTCATCCTTTGGACCCAACTCAAAGGTCACCTTCTCCAGAAAGGCTTCCCTGGCCACCTTGTTACCCCAGGTAGCTCCTCTCCTCATGTTTGTTTCCATCATGGCACTAACTCCAATCTGTGATTGTCTTCTTCGTTTTCTCTTTGTAAAAAGTAAGTTCCATGGAGGCAAGGGCCACATTTGTCTTTCTCATTAATAGATTCCTGATCCCCTAGCAGTGTTGATATTGTGCAATGAATGAGTGAATGACCTTGACCAGATGACTGTGGGTCTCAGTCTTCTAATCTGTGAGATGGGGAGCAGCGGTAGAGGAAATCTGGTTAGTACAGCGGTTCTCAAACCTGAACATGCACCAGAATCATCTGGAAGGCCTGTAAAAACAGATTGCTGGCCTCACCCCCAGAGCCTCAAGAGGTCTGTCGCGAGGCCAGAAACCTGGCATGTCTAATGAGTTCCCAGGTAGGGTTGATGCCACACACTTTGGGAACCACTGGTTCGGACCATCTGCACGTCTCCTGAGACACTCACTTTTAATTTTTCCAAATCGAATAATGAATATGAAAGTGCTCTGCTTCTAAACATAGTATATATACGTGCAAGAGCTCTTTTGAAACATAACTTTACCTTCAAACATAAAAGGGGAGGCAGGTGGTGGAAGGAGAGGAGGAAAAAATCCCGTTCCAATCACGGGGGATTAGCATCTACCGATGGGGTTGATAACGTCTATAATGGCAAAAGGTCAGTTAAATGGAAGCGCGGGCGAAGGTCTCAGTGAAGGGCCGAGCGAGTCTCTGGGAACAACGCTTGTAAATGCAAGGCTGTTGCCACGGGTGGGTTTCAAGAGTGCTTCCCACCAGCTCAGCATTTAATCTCCACCTCTCCACCTCGGAGGGGAAAGCTAGAGACTCACAATTAATAAGGGGAGTGAGAGTCCGAAGTGGGGGGCTACTAAACAAAAGAAGGAACCCCTTGGGAAGCCCAGGACATACCCCATGGCCTGGAGACTGGCCTTCGATTGGCTAGAGCCTTTGTTAAGTGCGGCTCCGGGTCCATGCTCTGCCGAGGCTCCCCAGTGCTACTGGGTTGCTTTCTTCTCTCATCCACACAGCCGTCTACCAACCACTTGCCTCCCTGCTCAGGGACCCTCTGCATTTGGACCGTAAGGGTTGAAGGGGCTGCCCGCCGTCTCTCTGAACTCCACGTTCTTTCAGTTCTGTTTACACCCAAGAGAAGAATCAGCCAGGGAGAGTGTCTACACTGCTCCTCACTAAACCTCTTTTATCGGGAGGGGTCTCCTGGAGCAGATGCAGTAGCAGGGGGCAGCCTGGAGAGGCGCCAGAGAGCAAGGAGCGGTTCCAGCCTGGGTGCAGCTAGTCGGGGAAGCAGGACTCCCCAATCCCAGAAGTGGGGACAGTCCCCTGCATGGCTGAAGGGTGCGGCTAGAAACATCCTCATTCTCCTCCTGGGTACTTACTGCATGCCAGGCAATGGGCTACTCACTTTACTGGACCCTTCCCTGTAATCCTCCTCTTACCCCGAGAACACAAATGCGATTATTGTCTCAGTGTTCGTAAATGAGGAAACTGAACCTTAGAGAAATTTAGGAAGTTGACAAACTCAAGCTAGAAAGACGCAGGTCTGGCTTTGAATCCAGGTGTGCCTGACTCCAGAACCTTCCCCTTAATGAAGGGGACAAGGCGCCTCTGTCTGTGTGAAGGGGTGAAATGGAGCCCCATTAGCAGAGAGCTTAGCCCCAGTGCTAGTTTGTGCTGGTTTCTTCTCCCCCGAATTTACTGTCCCTCTTGACCTGCCTCGCCTCTTCGCCCTCCACTGGGGGAACCCCACTCAACTGTTGCCTGGTGGTGACCTCACCACGCCCTAAACCTTTGCTGCTGTAGGAAGTCTGAGCGTGACATGGGAAGGTGGAGGAGGGGATCCATGAATAAATGCTGCACAGGACAGTGACTTTTATACGTATAAAAGTCAAGGGCCACCTGGACTTAAAAGGCCATCTGTCCTCCAAAGGAGGCACTTATAGAATCTTTTTTTTTTTTAACATTATTCATTTATCTTGAGAGAGACAGACAGCATGAGTGGGGAAGGGGCAGAGAGAGAGGGTCAGAGAGAATCCCAAGCAGGCTCCGCGCTGCCAGCACAGAGCCCCATGCAGGGCTTGAACTCACAAAACTGTGAGATAATGACCCGAGCCCAAACCAGGAGTTGGATGTTTAACCAACTGAGCCACCCAGGTGCTCACAGAGGAGGTACTTTTCTTTTCTTTCTTTTTTTTTTTTTTAATGTTTGTTTGTTTTTGAAGGAGAGAGAGACAGAGGGGGAAGGGCAGAGAGAGAGAGGGAGACACAGAATCCGAAACAGGTTCCAGGCTCTGAGCTGTCAGCACAGAGCCTGACTTGGGGCTAAAACTCACAAACCATGAGATCATGACCTGAGCTGAAGTTGGACGCTTAACCGACTGAGCCACCCAGTCAGACACCCAAAGGAGGCACCTTTAAACCATGATTAGAGTGAAAAAAGATGGCAGGATAATTGTGGATCTTGTCATAACTACATCAGAAACTGTTTTGTGGAACAACTGACATGAGGCAGTTGAACTGAGCAGAGAGCTTCTAGAAATAAACTCCAACTGAGCCACCCAGGGGCTCCAGGACTTGCTAGTGCTTCTCATGTGCTCATGAGGTCATGACAGTGCCCAACTTGGAAATCAGCCTGCTACCATATTACATCCCAGAACACTTACATCAGACTTCAAAAGGATTGTAGTTATGTGGGTTTTTACTGTAGGTGTCTAAGGGTGATCGACAGAGGAGGAAATTACATGGCCCAGCTTGCCTCTAAACTTCCCCCAAATCCTCTTTAATTTCCTAGCTGCTCCCCTCTTTCCCAGCCTCCAAGGCCAAAGGCATACCTGTTAGACTGTGTAGTAGGAATGGCACGCTTGCCCACTAATTCTGATGGGTTGTATGGCCTTCCAGAATGCCGTGCTGGGAAAGACCGCAAGACAAGGGCTGATGTCAGTCTGAAAGAGTGCCGTGATCGATTAGTGATGTCTGCCACGGCAGTGCTGGAGGAGCCATTGGCAGCCTGAGGATCAGAGATCTCCAAACCTGTGCAACCGTGGACAATTCAGTTCACCTCTGTGAGCCTCATGGCAAAGTGGCACAGTCACATGCATGTCATAGGGAAACCGTGGCAGGGCGCTGACCTGCTAGGAGAGATGTGCCATCCCAGGACATGGAAGTTTGTGACAGCCTCCCTGGGCAGAGAGCTGAGCTGGCACGCGGCCACTGCATTAGGCCAGCTGTATTCATTTCCTGTGGCTGCTCTAACCAATTACCATGTGCTGGGGGACTTCAAGCAGCAGATGTTTGTTCTCTCACAGTTCTGTGGCCAGAAATTCAAAGTCGAGGTAGAGGCCAGGCTGCCGTGCCCTTGGAGCCTCCAGGGAAGACTGCCTCCTTGCCTGTTCTGGGTTCCCGTGGCGCCAGGTACCCTTTGGCCCACACCTGTGTCACTCCAGTCTCTGCCTCCATCTTGACATCATCTCCGTGCATGTGCCTCTTATAAGGACACTCATCATTGGATTTAGGCCCCATCTGGATAATCCAGGGCAATCTTATCGCTCTTATCTCAAGATCCTTAATGGCATCTACAAAGACCCTCTCTCCCCCAAATATAACATTCATGGGTTTCAGGGATTTGATGGACATGTCTTTTTGGAGGCTTCCATTCAACCCACTACACCGGCCTTCCATATCTGACTTTCATTGCCGAGCTGGGAGAAGGAACTGAACCATCTCGCCCGAAGGCCACCCTCAGCTCCGTGACTAGTGCTCTTTGTGTGTCTGCTCTAACTGGATAATGATCCTTAGGTTGGGACAGGAGAGGGGGGTGCTCGTTTCACTTCATTTCACAGGGTGATTACACATTATGGTCTTTGTCAAATCACGTATCCCCCGTGAGCCCCTGGTCCACATCTCTAAAATGAAGCAGTGAGTTTAGGCAATGTCTAAAATGGTCCTACCTCTAGAGTCCCACATGCTGTAACTGACGTCAGGGTGAGGCGATATCTCCCTGGTAACCTCATGACCACCACCCCTGGTCGGTGACCTGCTTGCTGGCACCTGGGCTCAAGCTCAGAGCCACAAACATCTTCACCCTTTCCGGGCCACTGGGGGTTTTCATCTGTAGCCCTCTTGTCAGTCACAAAGAAGTGGCCCAAGGACGACGGTCTGCCTCTCTCACACAGCAGCCGAGGCCCACAGGTGCCCTCACTGGTTGCCTGACACTGCATCTAAGCTCAGGCGTGCTGGTTTAGCTCAGGTTTCCAGCCAAGCGATCCTTGAATCCTTTCACGCAGCCAAGTGTAACGGTGACACCGAGACACCTTTTCTAATTGTGTTTTAATTGAAAAGACTTGATTTGATTATAGAAGCCTACACCGCAGTTGAAGGGCTGGTTAAAACATGTATTAAACCCAAAAGATTGCAATGTTTCACTGTGTAATTATGTAAACAGTCACGTAAATGGAGCAGTTTACAGTGAGCAGGAATGCATTTTCAATAGCATGGTAGCAAACTGGCATCGCTGATCAGTGGCAGGTGAATTTATTTATTTTTTTCTTAAGGATAAACGCAAGTTGGTACCCCTCCTGACATCAGCCAGGCAGGCTTTTTAATTTTCTCCTTTTGTGTACATTTCCCCCTGAAATCTGTTGTGATTTTAAGTAATGTTTCTGGGTCCTCAGGTGCACGTGAATTCCCCATAATGGGTAAGGAAAAGAAAATGTGCCACGTCTCTGAAATGTTTAGATTTCTCAGCAACAAAAATGATCCAGGCATTCAAAAAAAAAAAAAAAATCCCCAACTATGGCTTTAAAATAGGAATAGAACTGCCTTAAAATTCCCTGTAGTTTTAATGAAAGTGTCCATTAAATTTACTGAGGATAAGAGAGTAATTTACCTCAAAACCCACTATCTCTGCCTCCCCAAAGGACTTATGATGCTCACCTATCTTTTCTGAACTTCAGAATAAATGAAACATTGATCAGAGATGTCATTGAAACATTACTTCTTCTTGTCCATCACTTGCTCAACGCTGGCCTCTTAGAAGGAAACGGGCCCCACAATCATGCTTTCCTCCTGACTCCAAGAAAATAGAGCCTCAAATGGGCTAGAGAATTATGTGCTTGCAGTGGTTCGAAGGGAAGCATTTACTGAGGGAGAAAATTGTTTTAATCTTATAACAACCAAGGAGGAGAGTTTGTAAAAACACAGAACACCTACACATACACTTGATTTTGTTGCATAGAAACACACTGGCACATTTTTTCCCTACCAACTCGCCTGATGCCTCAGCTAAGGGATCTTGCTATGGTCTGGGCAGAGGTGGGAGGGTCCTGGGGGTGTGGGGGCAGGGGGTGGGGGGAAGGGGAAGCAGGCGGGTGGGTGTGAGGGTAGTGAGATCACAGTAAAAGTCAGCTGAGAATCCCAGGCACTCAGGCGGGACAGATCCAGTGCAGGATCAAGGTCCTCCAGCCCTTTCTGGAAACACAGGGCCTTCAGGATACCTGGGTCCATTTCCACAAGACCCAGCTCCTCAATTCACAGGACGGAGGAGCCTGGCACCACCTTTGCCCGTGGCTGCCTTGAATAACTTGCTGGCAAACCCACCACAGTCCTTCTGACCGTTGGTTCCCTGGTAGAACTCAACACATGGGGTGTTTTATGAGTTTAGTGTCTACAGTAGCCAAAGACAACAAACAGACAAGCAAATAAGTTCAAATCTCAGGATGTCTGTCCCAGAAATGACTAGAGAGGAAAAAGAAGAATGGTAAGTGGTATAAAAAAAGTTTCATGCTTCCCATTTCTGGAGGGAAGAGGAAAGAAAGGAGAGAGGAATGGAGGGAAGGAAACAGGCTCCACATGAATGCATGTTCCCCTCTCTGTGTAGACAAATGCACCACAAGGCAGTTCCAAGAGCATGCGTGAGGTGCTGGGGAGAAGGGGGGGCATGGTGAAGGGGGACTTTCACAGTTTGCTTGTTGGACTTAGGGGTTTGAATTTTTTTTTACCAAGGGACCTAATAATGGCTTACATGCATCATTTTCAAAAAGAGGCGGGGGGAAGATTTTAAACAGAAACGTCCAGATTTGGAGGAGAAAATTACAAGTGGCCTGTCTGGGTGACGCAGATTACGAATGAACCATGGTAACCCAGCAAATGAAGAGGTGAAGGGAACTTGGTGTTTATACTCTTCATCCGATTCATGTCCCTTTGTCTCCTTTAAGAGAATGCATTTCGCACAAAGATGTGCCTTGTTCAAAAGAGAAAGAGGTGGTTTCTGGAAGTACAGTTCGCTCTCCGATCATTTCTAAGAGACACAGAGCGTATCGTCCGAGAATGGCTCTTCCACACTATGGAAAGTCCGTATCCTAGTAACAAAAAGTTCAGAATCTCTAGGAGGTGGGTATTTTCTTGGAACCTTTGGTTTAAAGGGAAGGGTGATTAAACTGTTAGTGATTGCTTTTCTGTTGTATTAGAATGCCCTGATTCAGCTGCATTAGTGCCTTTGTGCCTTAGATCCTGCCACAGAAAAGTGTACACGAGGCTCAGCCTGTGTGGTTCCTCCTTCCCCAAGAAACTCCCTGTCCTCCCTGCCAGGCTTTTCACACGACACTGCCCTGCTCTTTGAGCTCCAAGCAAGTGTGTGTGTGTGTGTGTGTGTGTGTGTGTGTGTGTGTGTGAGTATCATCTCCCCAAGTACATGACATTGTAGGGGAGGAAAACCATTTTTTTTCCTTCTACCCTTGTAAGTTCCCAGACCGGGGCTCTGTTAAATTCGACCAATACAAGATCGGTTAATTAACAAGAGAAAAAATCCATTTGTACTGTGTGTGGCACCTTGCACAGGAGAAACCTCAGGAAGAGTAACTCAGAGGGGTGGTGTATGGTGCCAGTGGGCTCCTGCAGCATCCTAGCAAAGAATAATAAATTAGTAAAAAAAAATGACAAGACGAAGGAAAACGTGGTTAGATTTCCAAGGGCAGCAAACTGTGGGAAGGTAAATATAAGGGGAAACTGATAGCAGGGATCGATGGCCATCCTGTTTTCCAGAAGTTTCTGCACTTAGTCAGCTAAGGGAAACTCTGGGAAGGTGTTGTCCTGCATCTGTTTTTTTCTCATTTGCCTCCAGCTCAAAATAATTCTTATGTCAAAGTGGCATATTTGGGGGTGGCATATTCTGATCCCCTATAGTGTGTGTGCTTCTCACACATTCTCTGTGCTCACCCTTTGGCCTCTTTACTTAACTATAGGTTCTTCACATAATATACCCTCAATAAATACTTTTGGGGAGGTTCTCTCTGCTCATGTTCACCATTGTTCGTGAGGTAAGGCTGTGTAACAAACATCCCCACATCTTAGTGGCTTGTTGCACTGTGGTTTCTCCATGAGGGCAGCCAGTTGTCTCTCGCCCTACACCATGTGTCTTTTTCATTCTGGGACCCAGAATGAGGGAGCAGCCACTGTCAGGAGCACACAAAGAGAAAAGAGCAACAGAGCTGGGGGGACCACACAATGGCTCTTAAGATGTCTGCTCAAACTTTGCGTGTCTCATCTGCTCACGTTTCGGTGCTGAAGCGAGTCGCATGATCAAGTCTAACAGTGGAACAGAGCAGGCTACTCCTCCATGGGAAGGCTCTGCAGATCCCTTGGCTACAGATGAGATGTCCCATTCTGTCCCGGGGAGGGGCCCGGATTGGGGAGGGGGGCCGGCTGCCTCCAGGGCCTGGGGCCACTCGGGCTAAGCCGCCTTCTTGTGGGTTTATGAGCCAGCCCATCCCCATAGGGTCTTTGCCCGATGCTGATTGCTTTCCTTTTTCTTTTTGTGTCCATGTTCTCTTTTTCTTTTGCCTTTCCGTTGTTGTTTTTCTAATTCTAAAAGCAACACTTTCTCACTGTGGTGTATTTCAAACGAAGTGAAAGTCACCTTTTGTTAGCCCTACTAAAGAACTCCCCTTCCCAGAAGCAGTCACCAGGAACCATTGGGGTATGCTGTTGTGAATAGCTCCCGTGTCATACACACACATAAAGTGTATACACATAAATAAGCTTTTATTTATTTACCTCTTCCTATCCATATCCAGATTATTTTGTGACCTCACTTTGTAGTGAGCATTACATATGTTTATGGAGCTGCCTTATTCTTTTTATGATGACACAGTATTCCATGATACACACATTTCACATTCACTTATCATTTTCCTACTCATGGAGATTTATTTTGTTTCCTTTTTTTTTTTTCTATCACAAAAATGTGGCAAAGAACATTCTATAGGCACGTGGGCAAGCAGTTTTGTAAACTGGTTTCCTGGAGATGGGATTGCTGGGTTAGTGCAATTTGCGTTTTGATGGATACCGCCAGGTGATTCCCCTGACAGGCTGTGCCAGTTTATGCCCTCACCAACGTGGCTGACGTGCCTGTTTCCACTCTACCTGGCCCTCACGTTTCTTTGAACATTTCACTTTGGAATGTACAGATTCACATAGAAGTTGCAAATGTAGTACAGACATTGGTTGTACACAAAATTGGTGTAACCAGCAAATTCTTCCCCCGGCTTCCCCAGAAGATAGCCTCGTCCCTAACTGTAGTATAGTTATGAATGCCAGGAAATTGGCATTGGTACGAAACGAAGTCTTATTTGGATTGCACCTGTGCTGTCATGCACCCTTCTATTTTGGGAAATAGTCCTACAAAATTTTATCACATGCATAGTTTTGCCACAAACCTTTTTAAAAAAATTTTATTTATTTATTTGTGGGCGGGGGGGTGCAGGGAGAGATGGAGAGAGAGAATCCCAAGCAGGCTCCACACTGTCAGCGGTAGTCTGATGTGAGCCTCCATCTCACAAAGTGTGAGATCAGGACCTGAGCCAAAATCAAGAAACAGACCCTTAACTGACGGAGCCACCCAGGCTCCTCCCCTTGCCACGAACCTTGTAAACTTAATACGTAGGAGTTTTGTTTGCAAAAAATAAACCTTTACCCTCTGTGCAATTTATTTCTGTGGTTGTGGTGTCCTTCCGAGTTCCTCTGACAGTAGGAATGCTTGAGCCTAGCTCCAGGGCGAGCAGGTTGTCAGTTTTCAGTGTGAGGTGAGCAGATGCTAGGAATGTGCATTTTCCAGCTTTCTCTCCAGCACCCCTGGGACGGGGGCTCTGCCACCCAGGACAGCCTCCTGACCTCAGCAGGCAATGGCTTTTCTGTTGCTCCTTAAAAATGAAAACCCCGGAGTGGGGTGCAGCTTGATTATTCAGACTTGCAGACCTCAGATGACTGTGTGTGAAAACTTTATGGGAAATTAATCTTTGAGAAGTAAAACACGCCACCTCATTTTACTTAAAAAAAGGAAGAAAATTAATGTGAGTGCTGGTGCCTCCTATGTGTTTATACTGAGTCCATTCACTTAGAATCAAGCCATTATGAGTGCATTTGTTCTTGATGAAAGGAACCCAGCATTAGACCGGAAATAGGATGTGTTGAAATCAATTTAGTGTCAACCACATCAAGCCTTTCTAAAATTGTAGGTTTTACAGAACTTTAAAACATGACTTGTTTATTCGGTAGAATTTAACTGTGATTCATATTTCTCTGAAACAGACAAAAAGACAGAGTCAGAGCAAATTGCAGGCAGGCAGTGTCCCGGGGCAAGGAAATGTGATTTTTGAAGCCCTCTGCTATGGTGTGCCCCCCGCTGCCCCTACAATGGCAGTTCTGATGCACTGGCAGTGACACAAGAATTTTTCAAGGCTGCGTGTTTTGATGGCACTCTTGTTTTGTTCATTCATATGGGGGCTTTATGAGGGCTTCCATTTGAGTGGAGGGGGTGATGGGGCAGATGTGTGACCTGTTAGGTGATGGGCGTCACTTAGCCCAGGATGGCCTGGACCATGGGGCGAGGTGTGTGTGCTGCATAAATTACCCCTGTGAATGACCCTGCCCTTTCCAGTTAAGAAATCAGTCCTGGAGGTGGAGTGCAAGCCAGTTTTTAGTTTCTTGGTTTTGGCATTCACATGAGGAAAAGAAAAACCAAAAATGCTCTGGGGCACCCGGACATGCAGGAGGGGGTGTTGCAAAGCGAGCCAGGGCCGGGAAGTCCCTCTCCTCCAGGAGCTGGCCTCAGTTCCCATGACTGAGCACCGGGATTTCATGCTGAGCCAGGACCCCTGCTCTGGGGGACACAGCAGGATTTCAGGAGCTGGGGGTGGGGGGACTGTAGGACTCGCCCTGTCTACTCCTGGGTGGTGGTGGCCTATAACTGAGTGACACCCCCCTTCAGTCTCTGCAAGCCACCCGTGGAGGGAGCGGGCCTGGGCTGGGGGTCATCAGCCCACAGAGCTGGGGGTGACAGAACGGGAGGGTTGGGGCCACCACAGAAAGCTTTGGTTTGCTTCGAGCCGACTTGGTTAGTGCTGAGCCAGTGCCATCCATAGCGTTGCCCTGGAACCTTCTATTAGCATAAATCCGGTCGCCCACGGGTATCAGCTTCCTTGCTTTCATTTTCTGGGAGAAGTGGGTTTCTATTTCATCCTCTTCCATTGTGGGGATTAGGAAGGAAAGATGGAATTAGCGTAGGAGGGAGTGGGTTTCCTAATGGATACCCTGGGGAAGAAAAAACCCAAACCAAACAAAACCACAGTAACAAAACCCCTCCAGCCACCCACTTATCCATTTGCCCACGAGATACATATGGGCTGTGTAGGGAAAGATTTAAAAAAATTTTTTTTTTAATTTTTAAGTACTCTCTACACCCAGTGTGGGGCTCGAACTCACAACCCTGAGATCAAGAGTTGCACACTTCATGGACTGAGCCAGCCAGGCGCCCCCACAAAACACCGTACAAAAGATTCTTGTCTGTTCTGTTCACTGCTATATTCTGACACCTGGATCTGTGCCCAGCCCATAATAGTTCTCAGTAAATCTCCCTGAGTGAAAAGAGATGTGTCATTCATTAAACACACACCTGGAGGCAGAGGGAACAGATCCGTCCTTGGGAGCAGGCAATTTGCAATCTAGAGGACGACAGACAGGTGAATAGATCATCACCATGCAGGTGTGGGCTCTGCAGGGCCACCTCTGGACGGTAGCCCAGCACGTTCTGAGATGCATCTCTGAAAATGAAGACATTTGATAAGTCCTCTGATGCTGCCTCTGGTCCCCTTGCCATTCAGTTGGACCTTGGAAGAAGAGGAAAGACTGTGTGTGTCAGTGTGCGTATGCATGTATGTGTATTGTGTGTACGTGTCTGCGTTGTGTGTGCGTGTGTGTGTGCACAGGCATGTGCGCGTCTGTGTGTTGTGTGCCTATGTGTGGTGTGTGCATGTGCATTTGTGTTTGCTCAGGTCACCCAGCACTACGTGGGAAGCTAAAATCTGAACTCACATCTCCGGCTTCCAAATGCCATGCTGTGTCCAATTCACAAACTGGGTCCCGTAGATGAAGGGACAGAGGCCCCCGCATTCCAGGCATGGCGCAAAGCAGGTTGGAAGGTGCCAGAGGAAGTCACAGCCTTTGCCGAGAGCTGTGCTTGAGGCTTTGTGAACAGGAATGACGACCAGTCAAGAATCAGAGATGGCCAGTGGCCTGGAGCTGAGGGTCGGGGCAAACCCTGTCAAATCCAAGGCCAGGAGGGGCAAATGCCGTCAAACCCGGGACCATGAAACACCCTGGCCACACAGGGGGCCAGGGTGAAGGTGGGTTAGCCTGGGTTCTCCCCAGGCTGTGGGAACCCAGGCCATGGAAGGTGCGATCAGGTGCCCAAAGGCGGCCGAGGCTCAGCAAATGGCAGCAGTTAGTGGGTATCACGCCCGCTGGCCCTGTCTGCCACATTTCCTGCTAGTGGCCCTGGCTGGAGAGGATGGGCGACGACGGGTCTGTCTGGACAGTGAATTGTCAAGAACTCAGGCAGAAGGAAATGACTGTTTGGGTAAAAGGTCAGTTCACAGGTGGGTTGGATTTTATCATAAGACAATAAACTGGAGAAATCATGTGGATTTCATTCCAATTCAAAGACTTTGACCAGTTTTGGAATGGGTTTAAGTTTTAAACTTTAGTTAGTCTGCAATTGAATCAAAACCTTGGTTTCAGTTCCTTTGGGTTTTCAGTTCAACAAATGAATGTAGAGTTGTAAAGTGGAGCCAGCCCCTCTGACGTGGCAGTCAGTCACTGTGGTTTGCAGAGGTGAGTGGGGGCCTGTCCAGGCCTGGCTGGTCCCTCACTCAGCACCCCTATGCCCAACCTCCTCTTCAACCTCAGTGGGTTTGCCTTTGTGTGTTTTCTACACTGAGTTTCTGCATACGATTTTGTTGGGAGATGGTGCTCTCATACTAAAACTCATTTAAAAGTCACTGATCTGGGGCGCCTGGGTGGCTCGGTCGATTAAGTGTCTGACTCTTGATTTCAGCTCAGATCATGATCTCATGGCTTTTGAGTTCGAGCCCCACATCAGGCTCTGCGGTAACAGCACGGAGCCTGCTTGCGATTCTCATTCTCTCTCTCGTTCTCTCGAAACAAATAAACATTTTTAAAAAGTCGCTGATCAGGGGCGCCTGGGTGGCTTAGTCGGTTAAGCGTCCGACTTTCACTTAGGTCATGATCTCGCGGTTCGTGGGTTTGGGCCCCGCGTCGGGCTCTGTGCTGACTGCCAGCTCAGAGCCTGGAGCCTGTTTCAGTCTGTGACTCCCTCTCTCTCTGACCCTCCCCTGCTCACGCTGTCTCTCTCTCTCTCTCTCTCTCTCCTAGAAATAAATAAAAAACATTAATAAAAAAAAATAAAAAATAAAAAGTCGCTGATCTGGACTGTGATTCTAGGTGAGCACACCCGCGAGACATGGGCGGAGAGTCTCAGGGAGTTAGTGGCTAGTGGCCGTGCGGGCGGCCAACCTGGCCCAGTGTGCCTGGGACTTCCCTCCTTTTAAAATGGAAAGTCTGGAGTCCTGGGAACCCCCTCGGCTCCAGGAAAACTGGGACGGCTGGTCCCACCTGTGGACATACAATCTTACCTGAACCTTCTAGGGGATTGCAGTCGCTTCCTGCCATGGCTTCCCGCCTCTTTCCTGGCCCCCTGCCCCAGCCCCCCACGCTGCGGGGGAGCAGCCCTCGCCTCACTTCCCTGTGAAAGCCCAGGAAGAGTCAGCCTCCCCAGCCAGGCTTGGAGGCCCTGTGTGATCTGGCCCCTTACCTCCACCACCCCTCCCCCCAGGAGCATTGAAATGACTCCAAGCTCCTGCTGCTAGGTCTTTGCTCAACCTGTGCCCTCTGCTGGGCGTGCCCTTCCATCAGGGCCAGCTGTCCCCTCTGGGCCTCTGGGAAATGTCCCCCAGTCCCTAGAGGGAGCTGACGCATTTTCCCCGCCACCGCGTGGCACGGGGTATGTGTCCCTGTTACACTTACCGCTTACACAGACCACAAGTGACTCGCTCCCGGCACGCATGCAGGAAACGATGCTGTGGAGCCCAAGCTTCTGACTCGTGGCCATGGATCCTTCCACCACCCTGCACAGACTGTAAGCTCTCCGGGGTCAAGGCCTGCGTGACCCCCAACCTACGGGCCCAAGTGAAGAAGGAGCCCTCGGCAAGGTGCTGTTAGCCCTGTGCACCAACCAAGAAGTAGAAGGAGTAGAACGGACTCACACAGACATGTCTCATGTGTGTTTGTTAGTGTCCATAGGCCACTGGTTTTCATTTGACAAGGAAAACCTAGCCGCACAGCTCTGGGCTCCACAAGGAAAGCTGGAGCTCCCCCTGGTGGCTCCAGAGAGTTAGTGCTACCAGCCTGCTCCTGTGGGTGGGAAATGAGAGATGGCACCCTGGTGGGTTTCATTCCTGTGAGTTTCCTTCCAGGACTTCAAGACAACGCCCCAAGGAACAAGAATAATCAGGGAAAGTAAATCATGGCAGTGGAGAATCCAGGCCCCCGGGGAGCTCTGCCAAATCTTCATCTTTGAAGAGGGAGGGAAATGATACCGGTAGAATTTGACAATGACTGAGTGGAAAGTTTTCCTCGTGTGGAAAGCCTTCAAACACCCAAAGATATCACTCCTGTCAAATTATAAAAGCCAGGTACCCACAGCTCGGGGACTGTGCTCTACCCCAAGCAGAGGGTTGGCCGGGCAGAAGCTGTCCCCTGGAGGAGACGCCCCAAGACTGGGTGGCTCGCCCCCAGGTCTCTGTCCCATGTGTCCGCTAGGATGCTCCAAAGGCCCCAGGTGGGGGTTTCTCCCTCTGTGTTAAAGACTTTCACCCTTTTATTTCTGTTAAGTTTATTTAGTTTGATAGAAGGAGAGAGCACAAGTGGGGGAAGGACAGAGAGAGGGGGAGAAAGAGAGAATCCCAAGAAGGGTCCATGCTGTTAGCATAGAGCCCCATGCGGGGCTTGAACTCATGAATCATGAGATCATGACCTGAGCTGAAATCGAGAGTCAGACATTTAACCAACTAAGCCACCCAGGTGCTCTGGGACTTCACCCTTTCAAACAAAGATCTTGTGGGAGGGGTAATATTCTAAGCCCCATCAACCCTATGCTGGTCTGTGTGGTATGAATGCCGTCATTTGGGGCTGACCTGGTTTTGATGGGGATGGTGAGGAAGGAGCAGACTCAACTCCTGGGGCAGGAGCGGCGTGGGGCCAGGGGCCCAGAGCAGCAAGCCCTGCAGGGGAGAAGGGGTACAGGAGGAGGCAGAGAGCGCTGCAAAGACCAGCCCCCTCTACCTGTACTTCTGCCCTGCAGGCTTCGTAATTGGTCTAAAGTTTATTTTTGGAGGCTTAAGTTGACCTGCTGTTTCTCAAAATTTAATCACTCAAGTAATAATAATAGTTATTATCATGGTAACTAACATTTAATGAGTTCTTATTACATACCAAGTACTGTCCAGATGCTTTGCAGGTGTTATATTACTTGTGAAGTATTATTTTATATTGTGTATAATTTATTTGATCCTCATTACAGTCCTGTAATGCAGGAACTATTATTATTTCCATCTTAGAAATGAGATTTTTTTTCGCCAAATAATACTATGTTATTACTGTAAAAATATTTTCCTTTGAATTTCATCCTCTTACTAAATAAATACATTTTTAAAGAAACCTGATTTTCCTACTATAAATGGAAAACTGCATTACCTGTCTTAAGTAAGAGCAAACTATTTTTAAAATCTATTGAAGTCACTATTTGCCCAGGTCTCACCCAAAATCATCTTCTGTACCACCAGCAGACAGCCAGGCGTGTCTGGAGAAATACTATCTTCGAAGTGGAAGGGACCCCTCCAGTAAGGGGAATGGAAGGGAACCCTCTAGGGTTGAAGAAAGTCCCTTTGCACGTTTGGATTTGAGAGCGAATTGTGCTTCATAGGGACCTGTTTTAAGAATGTTTGAATTTAAGTGCTTTCTTTACCCAGCTTCTAAGATGGATGCTTAGCTCACTAATCATGAGTTTTTCTTCCTTTTTATTTAAAAGAACATAAGTTATTAAGGCTATAAATTTCTCTACTGTGCCAGCTGTATCCCATATATTTTGATTTAAATATTTTCTTTATTGTTCACTTCTAATTATTTTCTTAATTCTGATCATCATTTCTTCTTTGACCAAAGGGTTATTTAAAAGTATGCTGCTTCATTCCAAACATGTGGATTTAAAAAATAATTACCTTTTTACTGTTGATTTCCGGTTTACAAATTATGATCAGAGAACATGAATTGTATGTTTTCAATCCTTCAACATTCATTAGGACACGATTTAGGGCCCAATATATAGTCATTTGTGTTAATGTTTTGTTTGCTCACCTGTGTTCCTTTTCCCACTCTTTTATTTCCCAGCTTTCTATATCCTCAAGGTTTTTTGTTTGTTTGTTTGTTTGGGGGGGTTTTTGGTGATTTTTAAAAACCAAATAGTTGGATTAAAAAAACCTGAAAATCTTTGGGCGCCTGGGTGGCTTAGTCGGTTAAGCGTCCGACTTTCGCTTAGGTCATGATCTCGCAGTTCGTGGGTTCGAGCCCCGCGTCGGGCTCTGTGCTGACTGCCTGCTCAGAGCCTGGAGCCTGTTTCAGTCTGTGACTCCCTCTCTCTCTGACCCTCCCCTGCTCACGCTGTCTCTCTCTCTCTCTCCTAGAAATAAATAAAAAACATTAAAAAACAACAACAACAACAAAAAACCCTGAAAATCTTTATCTTTTACCAGGAACATTTAGTTCCTTTACTTTTATTGTAATTGTTGCTAAGTTAGAATTAGTGCCTATATCTCATCTCTTGATTTCTATTTTTTCCCTTTTTTTAATTGCCTTTTTTCTTTTTTTTTTTTTTTTCTTTTTTGAGAGAGAGAGAGAGAGCAAGCGCATGCACATGTGCATGGGAGGGGTACAGGGAGAGGGAGAGAGAGAATCTAAAACAGGCTCCACACCCAGCACAGAGCCGGATGAGGGGTTTGATCCCACAATGCTGGGATCAGGATCTGAACTGAAATCAAAAGTCAGACACTCAACCGATGGAGCCACCCATGTACCCCTCTTGTTGCCTCTTGGATTTTTTTTTTTCTTACTGCATCTTTGTCCTCTGTTAGGTTGGGAGTCACATACTTTGTTTCCATCAGTTTAGTGGTTATCCTAGAAATCACAATATGCCCACTGAATTTTATCAAAATCTAAAAGATAACAAATACGTTTACCTTCCCTCCATATAACACAGGAATATTAAAGGAATTTAATTTCATTCCCCCTCTCCTGATTTGCATTCTATTCCTGTGATGTCTTAGTTCTATTTGTATTTAACTCCACAAGATGTTATTGTTTTTTTAAAAGTTTATTTATTTTGAGATATATATATATAGAGAGAGAGAGAGTGAGAGAGCGGCAGAGAGAGAGAGGAGGAGAAAGAGAATTCTAAGCAGGCTCCATGCTATCAGCACAGATCCTGATGGGTGGCCCAATCTCAAGAACTATGAGATCATGACCTGAGCCAAAATCAAGAATCAGACGCTCAACCGACTGAGCCATCCAGATGCCCCAATCACTGTTGTTTTATATAGGCAATGCTTGTTTACATTTCTATGCATATGATTCCTCCTTACGTCTTAGATCTTCAAACCAGAATCATTTCCCTACTGTCTGAAATTCATCCTGTAGAGCTTTCTTTTACTGAGTTTTGCCAGTGGCAAATTCTAGTGGTTTTTTGCTGTTGTTGGTTTGAGAATGTCTACATTTCGCCTTGCTCTTGAAATATATTTTCAGTGGGCACAGAATTCTAGGTGGACAGTTATTTTTCTCTTAGCACATTAAATACATCATTCTATTCCTAACTATTTTAAAATTTATTTATTTATTTTGAGAGGGAGAGAGAGAAAGAGTGAGGGAAGGGCAGAGGAAGAAGGAGAGTGTATCCCAAGCAGGCTCCATGCTTAGCGTGGAGTCCAATGCGGGCCTCAATCTCATGACCCTAGGATCACGACCTGAGCCAAAATCTAAGCGCCCGACGCTCAACTGACTGAGCACCCCAGTGGCCCATGTTTTCATTCTATTCTTTCAACTCCCATTCTTACTAATAAGAAGTCAATTGTATTGAAAGCCTCCTCTTTTCTTTCTGATCGCATTTAAAAATCTTTTTGGGGTGCCTGGGTGGCTTAGTCGGTTGAGCGTCCGACTTTCACTTAGGTCATGATCTCGCGGTTCGTGGGTTCGAGTCCCGCGTTGGGCTCTGTGCTGACTGCCAGCTCGGAGCCTGGAGCCTGTTTCAGTCTGCGACTTCCTCTCTCTCTGACCCTCCCCTGTTCACGCTGTCTCTCTCTCTCTCTCTCTCTCTCTCTCTCCTAGAAATTAAAAAAAACAAAAACAAAAAAACTTAAAAAAAAAAATCTTCCCTTTGTCTTTGGTCTGCAGCAGTTTCACCATGATGTGTCAAGGCATGTATTTCTTTTCATTTCTCTTGCTCTGGATTTATTGGGCTTTTTGAATTCAGGGGCGTGAAGCTTTTCATCAGTTCTGGAAGATTCTCAGTCCTTGTCTCTTATATTATCTTTCTTTTCCTTATAAGAGCTTCACACTCTATAATTTCAGTCTCGTAACTTCCTTTTATATTTCCCAATTCTTGTCCCTCGAAGGATAATCTTCTAGGACCTGTATTCTGGACACATGGCCTCTTCTGATCTAATTACTGATTCTCTTATCCAGGAGGGATTAGCTTTAATTATGATAATTTTCAGTTCTAGACATTCTCTTCGGTTCTTTTTCAAATCCGTTTGGGTTTTCCTTATAATTGTTTGTTTCTTTCACAGATTCCCAAGCTTGTCTTTTAGTAAAGATAATTGGTTTATAGTCTATGACTGTTAATTCCAGAAAAGGAGGGACCACTCCTCCGCTCCTTTGATCAGAGGCATCTTTACACCGTGAAGAGGAAGAGAAAACGGGCACCCACAGCACACGCCCAATCGTGCTGATCTCCTTCCAGGGACAACCCTGAAAACGGGGTCATTACCTAGTGCAAATTCACTGGCATCCGGCAAGTCCAGGTTAGGGCTGGGATCCTGGATTGTTTGTGTCTTGTGTCTGCCCTATTCTCCCCCATGTCTCTCTGACCTGGAGATAGGAGGGGCATGGTTTCAATCCCGGGTAGAGGGGTACTCTGGAGATTTTCTAGGCACCCAGGAGCCTCTTGAGATAGGACAGTGAGGAGGAGAGCAGCAGCACAATCCATGTGACAGAAGAAAAAACATCACCATGGGCTTTCCATGCTGAGTGGTTGCGGACCCGGAGCCGGGTTGGGGTCGCTCCTTTCACGTGCTTAGATGACTGATGTCCGTGGATGTCCGTGGCCTCACATCATGCGTGTAAAATTCATCAGCATGGTGCCCGAGACATCAACATGTTCAAAAAGTATTTACAACCATCATTATTACTGTGGTTGCTGTTAGTATTACATTCCCAGGAAATGCTGAGCTGTTGAGTCAACACGTCCAGTGTTGCCAGCGGGGGTCTTTTCAAAAGGACAAGGTCACCAGAGCAGGCAGAACTTGCATCTTCTGTCCAACTAATAAGCTTAAAGGGGTGCCTGGGATGCGGGAGAGGTGGAGGGGCACTGGGGTAGGAGTGAAGCCTGTTTGCTGAGGGGGAGATGGACAGGCAGGGGAGAGGGGAGGGGCCCAGGGAAGGGAAGGTGAGCCAAGGGAATGTCCGTGGGGGATGGGGTGGTAGAAGGAGAGGGTGAATAGGAGGTGCCAACATTTTCTCCTCAATTTTGTTACATCTTGGGGCAAACGGGGGCTGAGAGGGCCCTATGATGACAGCCTGAATTGGGTAAAATTTAAGGATAAGGAATTACTAATTAGTAATAAGGTAGAATACTTAAGTGTATGAAATGAATAATATGTAGCTAAAAAATAATGATATAGCATTAGGCATTTGAGACATGTGGACTCCAAGCAATTAACCTCTATTCTTCTCCTGAATCGTGGTTGTGCTAATTGGCTCCTTTCCTCTGACGGGGCGATATTAACCTTTCTATTTTTCTCTAAAGGAGCAGGTACGTGGGGTGGGTGTGCTGCTCTGGTTTGGAGGAAAGGTATTTTTCCCTGAATAATAACCCATTTGCAATTTTTCTCCCAAATTGTTGCATTAAAAAGGTTCTGTCAGATTTTTCTGATAACACTCCTCAGAGATGGAGAAGATGATTTAAACACATACCCACGTGTGGCCAGCTTATTCAAGCAACACGCCTTTGTTGAAAGCTACACACGTGACGCCCTGTCCTGGGTGCTGGGGACACAGCACAAGCCAGATAGCCTCCTGCTCTCACAGAGCTTGTGACTTAGTGAGGGAAGAATCCCAAAGGCAAATAAATGACCACGTGGGCATCTTTACAGTCTTGGAGCTAGGAAGTCAAAGAAATCTGGCTAAAGAGAATGTCAGGAAAGGAGGAGGTGCCTTTTAATGCAGGGTGGTTGAAGTCTTCTCTGAGGAGGCAGTATTTGAACTGAGACGTGATTGAAGGGAGGTAAAGAGGCTCGTAGTTATTTAGAGGATCAGTGTTCTAGGCAATGGGAACAGCAAGTGCAAAGGCCCTGGGGCTGGCATGTACTTGGAGTGTGAGACCCAGCAAGCTTGCCAGTGTGGCCTGGGCAGAGTGAGAATGGGAAGAGGGGGAAGACATGAGGTCGGAAAGGTCATGAGGGTCGATGCGGGGCCTCGAGGGCCGTGGTAAGGACCTTGGGTTGGTTGCCAGTGAAGGCATGGGCAGGGTGTGAGCAGAGTCTGAGGAGGAAGGCTTACCCCAGCTACCGCGGGCAGAAGAGGCTGGAGGAACAAAGGCAATGGGCATGGGGGTGTAGTGGCAAATGGAATCAAGACATTAAGAGGGACATCTGGGCATAAAAGGTCCAGTGACCTTGACCTGGTGAAATAGAGCCTCCTGAGATACAAAGTGTGGACAGAGGCCCTGCCCTGCCCAACTAGAAGCAAGTATTAGGCACTTCAGAAACCCAGTCTGGTGGAGAGCAGTCACATCCCATTCACTCTGTGATGTGTTACTAGTCAATATCACGAATGCAACACATTTAAAAACGGACCTGGCAGGTTCACACCCAGGACTTTACCCAGAGAGGCAGCCAGACAAATGCACCGTACATAATTCGTGTGCAAGGTGCTTCTTAGCAGGAAAACTGTGAACAACCTTATTTTCATCAGTAGCCGAGTATTTAATTAAGCGGTGGTACTTTCAGGCTTTAAAACAGTATCCTCAAGCTGTTAGTAGTTTTTTGTTTTGTTTTGTTTTACAAACCATACAATACAGAAGAGAAAAAGTGAAAGGTAAAATCTTACCCATCTTTTGTTTTCCCAGTCGTATTTCCCAAGAGGGCTTCTTGAGTATTCTTCAAGGAATACTTTCTTCTGGGTCCCTGAGTGGCTCAGTCAGTTAAGCATCTGACTTAAACCCAGGTCACGATCTTGTAGTTCGTGGGTTCGAGCCCCATGTCGAGCCTCCTTCAGATTCTGTGTCTCCTCTCTCCCTCTGCTCCTCCCCTGCTCATGCTCTGTCTGACTGTGTCTCTCTCAAAACTAAATAAACATTTAAAAAATCTAAAAAAAAGAAACATTTCCTTCTCACATACGGGTATATCCACATATATTCTTTACATATATAAATGTATAAAGATTCTTTTTAGGTAAAAATAGCATAATTCTATAAATATCATTTTGCAATGTAATATCATCTCATTATATGATGTATCTTTGACATTTATCCACATCAGTACATTAGATTAATAGCTGGATGGATATGGATAGACCAAACTTGACTCACTCAGTCTGCTCTTAATGGATATTTTCCTATATACATATATATATATATATACACACACATTTGTGTTACTCGAGGGTATATTCCCACAAGTATACTTTTTACAATTTAAAACATTAAGAATGACGATGCGTCCTACGTTTCTTGTGCCCACAATGTATTATGGAGAGAAAAACACCAGGCAGCAAAATAGTATGTATGGGTTGCGTGGTCCTATTGATGTAAATTTGTGTATATCTCTGTGTGTATATATTTGTAGCATCTGGAGGGATGCTCGCTAAAATGCTAAAAGGAGTTATTGATCGCAACCTAGTGATTGCAGGTGTTTTTTCTCTTTAGTGTTTTTCATGCTTATTATTATTATTATTATTATTTAGAATTTGAATATATCTTTGGAGGGAAAAGCAAGCTATTTTATATTTAGAGAAGAGTTAACTTGGAGCTGGTTCATGCATTACACTTGAAATATTTTGCGCTTGGATCTGTACTTTTCTTATTGGGTTCCCTCGAGAGTTAAACTGTACCTTTTTCCTCCTCCAGTTGCGAACTCACCAGCAGCGCGAATTGTGGACCTGAGCGCAGTTCACTGGCGGCACCACAAGAGGGCAGTGTTTGCAGGACATTTTGCGCAGGGCCGCCTCCTGCTGCTCGCCGGGGTCTAGAATTTTGCAGGATGTCATCTCTGCGCGGCCAGAGCAGAGATGAGATGTATGCTCTGTGGCTACCAGTTTGAGCCATGACACATATTCGTCCGTCAACAGGGTTGCGCGCAGGTGGCACTAGGAAGGGATCTGCCTGCAGCCCCGCCCTCTCCAAGCCGCCCCCACAGCCTTCCTACCTGCCCTCCCACCCATCTGTTCTGGGCCCAGCGTGCTTCTGCCTCCAGGGCTGACCTGAGCCAGAGGGAATGGGATATCCGCGCACCGCCCCCCCCCGCCCCCCCAACACCTGCACCCTGCGATGCTGATTTGGAGCTCCAGCACCGGCTGGACCACCCAGCCACTAGGTCCGTTGAATCTTAATTCTCCATACTAGGGAGCTGCATGGTCTTCTCTTCCCTCCTTCTGCTTTCTTCCATCTTCTTAATTTTTTTTTTTTTGAAAAAGCAATGCATATTCATGACACAAATTCAAAGACTACAAAAGGAGAAGCAATCTGATGAAAAGCAGGCCTTCCCTCCTGTCCCAGCTTCCCAGTTTTCTTCCCTAAGGCAGTAAAGCTAAGAGGTTTTAGCCACAGTCTCTTCCCAGAGAATCTGGGTGCCTGTGCGAGTACAGATGGTCAGGTGGGGTTTCAAAATCACCTTGGCTCCCGGTTTGGTTGTACTAGGCACGGAACCCTTCCACATCGTTCCCAGAGCACCTGCCCAGGTACTTTCTTCACTGGCTTCGGAGCATCCTGTCGTGTGGATGCACCATGCCTGATTCAGCCATCCCTCCTGGGGGACGCGAGCGCCCTTTCCAGTCTCTTGATGTCGGGAGTGGAGGCCAGGGACTATGTTGCAGGCCCGGCTTTAAACTCAGGTGTAAAATCTACGTGCACTAAGTTGTCAGCAGTGGAACTACAGGTCAGAGGGTGCAGGTATGTTGAGCTTTCATACTCGTTGCACATTGCTCTCCAAAGACGCTTTGAACCACTCTACATGCATATAATCCCGGTATGAGTGTCCTGTGTTGGTTTGACAGGTTACTGGTTCTCGATCTTGACCGAGGCCAGAATTATCTGGGGAGACTTCTAAATATGCCAATTCCTAGGCCATATCCCATATCCCAGGCTGATTAAACCAGAATGTGACAGTTTGGGGTGGGGGGGGGCTGGCATTGGTACTTGAAACATTTCCCCACGAGATTCTAATGGGCAGACAGGGATGAAAGACGCTATGATCCATGGGAAACATCTCATGGATTTAAATGTATATTTCTTTAATTATGAAAGGAGGATGAACATTTTTCAGTGAGAATATTTTTCTTGAATTGCAGACCCTTTTGAGACTCCAAACAAAATCACTGGATCTTCTACTGAGAAAAAAAGGGCATGCATGTTGGTCTCAATTTAAGGGGCCACAGACACTTTGAAGCTCCTCCTCAGGTCTCCCGGGACCCTGGGCCTCACCTTAAGGACAGGCCAGGACATAGTTCCTCCCAGACTCTTCCGCTGTGCCCCGGGCCTCGGGTGCTCTCCCTGGAGCCCCAGCCAAACCTAACCCCTCCACCCCCTTCCCCACCCACTGAGATCTGCAAAGAGCCTCTGCTCCAAAACCCTACCTGTGTCCCTGCGGAATAACCCACGTGGGCCTTCCCTGATGAGATGAGCTGCGGGGGCTCCCAGCCATCCACAGCGGGTAGTGTCTGCACCCAGAGAGCTCTGCTGCTGTGAACAGGAGCTGTGGGGACGGGGGTGACATGGTGCTGTGGAGTACAGTCAACTCAGGTGGGAGCACAGACTGAGGAGAAGGGTGGCTGGGGCCTCCCTGGGGACAGGTCCTGAGCCGGAGCTGGCAGGGAGAGGGTGGGGAGGGGCCAAAGGTGTAATGGGAGCTTGTCACCTGCTGAAGAGCTAAGAGCCTGGAAGGTGTGGACACAAAGGGAGTTGCCAGTAGTTTGGGAGCCAGGGTTTAGGGGAGAAGCGAGTCTGGAGATAGGGAAGGCAGGGTAGATGGGTTTCGGAGCAGGGATGTGCTGTTAGGACATTCGCTCTGTGGGGGGCCAGGCGGGCAGAAGGGAAGGATTCTGGGGTGTTAGAGCAGCAGAGCTCAGCAGGGGAGGGGAGGGTTGGGTCACCTGCACCTGGCTTAGGCTGGAGGGTGGTTAGGGCCATAGCCAGGGAGGGATGACGGTGCTTAGTGGGCAGGTTTGGTTTGCACGTGCATGTGTGTGCACGAGTGTGCGCAGGGGGGAGGAGAGGGTGGGAGAGCAGGATATGGGTGGACAGCAGAGCACTGACAGGAGGGGAAGGAGTTGGCCGGCTCACTCAGGGAAATCAAGCCCCAGAGCCGTCTCAGAGACCACACGCGAGGGTTTTCAGTTCAGTTCCTCTGAAACTTGGCATCCAGAGTCTTCCACTCGCCAGCGCTCCTGATTATGAGTAACAGAAAGTCATCTCCAGTCCATGTAAGCAAAGGAGGCCTTGTCCTTAGGACCCAGAGACTCCATGATGCCCACAGGGTCCCTGCAGCAGGGCCCAGGGCCAACAGGACTGGGGTTCCCTGGGCTCCTCTCTCTGGCCTCCCTGGGAGCCGCTCCTTCCCCCTCACCCTTTACAGGCTTGTGCTCAGCAGCTTGGGGCTCTACTGACTGGCCCATGTTAGTGTGACAGCTTCAGTCCCACCCAGAGAGAGTCCACCTGTATTGATGTCTGCTTATCTCATCTCAACTCAAAGATCTCCGGGAAGGAGCGCATTGGCCCAGCTCGATCAGGGACTCTCACTCCTCAGCCAATCAGCTGGGACATTAGGCACCGGGCCTCATTTCCAGGACATGGTGACGCCCAGGGCAACTGTGTGGAGGGAGATCATTCTTGCTAAACAGGTGCTGGGCAGGCAGCCACCCCCCCCCCCAGGTATCAAACCTGACTCCCCAAACATAACCGTTAGACGTCCATTCATTCATTCACCCACTCATTCATCTTACGAACCTTTCTTGGGCAGCTACAGAGTGTGGGCCCCTCTCTAAGTTCTGCGCTCATGGAAGTGAACAAGACAGATGACGTTATGGCTGTAATGAAGCCTATGCTCTGGTAGGAAGAAGAAGGCAATAAATCAACAACTCCACAAGAAAGATACCAGGGCATGATGTACTGGAGAGCAAGGAAATAGGGCGATGTGCCATAGAAACCCGTCAGAGACCCTACACTGCCTCTGACAAGGAGCCAACCGGGTAAAGATCGGTGACAAGCAGTGGAAACAGAGGACAGGGACCTGAGCGAGTCTGGGAATAAGTCAGGAGTGTTTAAGACCCACAGGAAGGTCACCAGAGACCTGGCACGCAGCCACCGGAAGGTTCTTTCCTTTCAACTCAATTTTTTGAATATAGAGTGTGTACAAGTGTTACAAAACTAAAAACACATACAGGGACAGACAGTGAAAAACTGAGTCCTTGCCCTTGTGCTGCTTCGGGTAGCTCCTATTAGTTACTGTAATAAGCACTCCTGACTCTCAGTGACGTGATGTTCTACAGCCATGGCCCATGACATAGTCAGGGGCTCCTGGCTGGCACCCTTCCTCCCCAGGGCCCCATTCTGAGCAGTGATCAGAGATTCATGCCCTTTCATTACAGGGCTCCACCATTGCCAGAGGGCTTCACCTCCAGCTTTACGAGAGTGCTGGGAGCAGAGGGGCCTGGCTTCTCGGAGACAGGCACCACTTGTCTCCCATGCGCCCCGAGTTACTGCAAGGGAAGCTGGGAAGTGGACCTTCCTTGTGTGCCAAGGGAGAGGAAATGGACCGGCGAGCACGTGGCCAGTCTCCGCCCCACTCCACCGCCTGGTTTCCCAAGAGGTCACCACTGTAGCCCAGTCTTCTGCATCCCAGAGAGATCTCATGGACACAGAAGCAAAGACATACCTACACGTACTGTAACTTTAGAAACCACAAATCCACTCATGCCATACACATGATGCCTTGCTTTATTTTCACAAGATTATATTGTGGATACTGGAGGTTTTAATGTGAGGAACGGTGTGCTCCGATTTCTATTGCAAAAGAGCATCCTGGCAGGTGGGAGAGAATGGGGTGGGGTGGGGCCGGAGGCTGGTCAGGAGGCGGTTGCAGGTGTCACCGTGGACATCATTGACGCCCGTGATGCTTCTGGTGCAGACGTCAGTGACGCTACCCCCTCCGTGCAGCCACCAGCCCGAGTGCTGTATGATTTCGCCCGTTGTTTTGTTTTTGTTTGTTTTGATAGTTGACAGCATATGTGTGAGCCTTATCGGAATATGCTGAGTTTTGGTTGTTTTTTCTTGGCTTGATTTTACTTCTCTGTAGTTCGTTCCTTCACATTGCTATACGATCTAACGTTGGGTGACTATACATAATTCATTTATCCATTCTCCAGTCCAACGGTGTCTTGTCTTTTGTTTTTGTTTTTGTTTTTCTGAATTTGAGCTGTCAACAGCAGTGCTATCACCCTTCCCGTATCACCACAGCTTTTTAGAGACTGCTTGCTTCGTCATGGTTGACTCAGTCACTACCCTCTTTGCGAGTTGTGCAGAAAGGCACCTAGCACTCACCCTTATCATCACCAACCCTGAGGATCATCACATTTCTAAGTGTTTGCCAGTCTGCAGTTGCATCTTTTTGTGACCTCCATGTGCATTTCCCTGGTCCCAGCATAGAACCCGAGTGTCTCTATAAACATCTCTTTGCCCTTTGGGTGGCCTCCTCTGTGAAGTGCCTGGTCAGTTTTTCTCCATTTAAAAAAAATGCTTATTAATTTTGAGAGAGAGAGAGAGGTAGAGAGAAAGCAGGGGAGAGGCAGAGAGAGAGGAAACAGAATCCCGAGCAGACTCCATGCTGCCAGCATAGAACCCCACGTGGGGCTCGAACTCACAAACCATGAGATCATGACCTAAGCTGAAACCAAGAGTTGGAAGCTTAACTGACTGAGCCACTCAAGCGCCCCTTTATTTATTTTTTTAATGAACTGTCTCTTTAAAATTGATATGTGGGCATTTAATGCATTGTGGATACCAGTCCTTTGTCAGTTACGGATGTAATGAACATCTCCTGATCTGAGGGCTTCCTTTTCCCTCTTTATGATGTGTCTTTTTTTTTTTTAATGTTTTATTTATTTCTAGGAGAGAGAGAGAGAGACAGCGTGAGCAGGGGAGGGTCAGAGAGAGAGGGAGTCACAGACTGAAACAGGCTCCAGGCTCTGAGCTGGCAGTCAGCACAGAGCCTGATGCGGGGCTCGAACCCACGAACTGCGAGATCATGACCTAAGCGAAAGTCGGACGCTTAACCGACTAAGCCACCCAGACGCCCCTTTATGATGTGTCGTTTGATGACTGCTGTGTTCTAATTTCATCATAGTAGGGTATTAACACTCTTTTATGCTGAGCATGGTTTGAGCCTTGTTTTAAGAAATCCTTACTGTACTGAGCTGGAATTGACGACCGGACACAAGGAGCTCAGGTTCCTAGGCAGGTGCAGCTCAGTGGCTAAGGGGCTCCCGGAGAGGCATATCCCCTGGGGCCCTCGGGGTGGTTGACAGCTGCGAGACTGATTTAAAACCGGAGGAGGTGAAAGAGGGAGATGGGAGAGAGGCTGAGTGCTTTGAATTTGATCCTTTTAGCAACAATTAATTACCACGATGGGCTGAGGAAGGGACTTTCTGAGAACAAGGTGTAGATGCAGGAAAGCCTGTCTGCTTGGCCTCACCTTGGACCCAGTCACCTGATTCTTGCTGTCCCCTCTGTCATTTATGGAGACATGTCATAGCGATGAGCACCTTCTCCCGGGGAAGCGTAAACCACCGAGAGGCGGGAGAGCATCTGGGCATGTGCGTGTGAGGTCGTGCAGGGCTGACTTAGTGGCATTTATAATAATAATAATTGATGGGGACGCTGAGGCCGATTGGGTGGCGAGAGAGTGAGCCACAGGGCGGCCTGGAGCAGGAGTTTTTAATGGGGAGTCAGAAAAAATGTATGGCCCTTATTTTCACTAACCTCTAGATCAAATTCAGCATTTGCTTCGATCGTGAATGTAGGCAGGACATCTAACCGTGCGAGCGAGACCTGCGACCTATACCTCAGGGACACTGCAGAGAGTTTCATGTCATGTTCCTATTTTCGTAGATATCTTGAAATATCTACTTCAAGATTATAGTTGTTATAAGCTTCTACTAGATCTTTGATATTTAATGTCTTAAAAGAAGCACATATATTAATATATCACATTGTTTAGAATATTTTGGAGCTCAGTCAGGTTGAGCGTCGGACTTCGGCTCAGGTCACGATCTCGCAGTTTGTGAGTTCGAGCCCCACGCCGGGCTCTGTGCTGTCAGCCTGTCAGCACAAAGCCCGCTTCTGATCCTCTGTCCCCCTCTCTCTGCCCCTCCCCCGTGTGTGCTTTCTCAAACATAAATAAATAATTTTTTAAAAGTATTCTGATCATCATATTGGTAAATAACTGGGTTCCCTTGTAATCCCGTGTGACTGATTTTATGAATTTGAGAGCATGATTCTGAGGAAGGAGTCATAGGTTTCCCCAGGTGACCAAAGGGTCCCCGAGACACGGGAGGCTAAGAATGGGGACCGTGGAGTGAGGACCCTGCCTCCCGGGGAGGCCACTAAGCCTTGTGTTCTCAGTCACGTGCGGTGTGTGCAGAGGCTGGAAGAGAGGAGTGGGTGATGGTGGCCTGCAGATGGGCACGGAAGTCATGTTTCCCTGGTGGCCCTGTACTTCGCAGGCCCTGGACACACGCAGATGACACGGGTCCCTACCCTTTGTGTGAGAACGAGTTGGCGCCGAAGCAGCGTGTGCTGGTCACTGGACTTCTGTCATGAATGGCGAGCCTCTTCTCAGTAGACTCTAAGCCCCTCCAGGGTGGGCTGGCACTGTCCACGTCCTCTGGCCGTTGCAGTCCCCTAAGTGGGTGCATGTGGATAGGGGAGGGGAGCTGTGAGAACACGGTGCTCAAAGCCCTTCTGAATCTGTCCCTGTCCCCATCTCTCTTTGCTGTGTCTTCTTCCCTGGCCACCCGACTCCCCATCCACATCGGGCTCTGTGCCGATCCCCACACGTACTCTGCACTATCCAGCTTCTAGAACTTTCTCACACTTCTCGCTGCTCCATCAGGATAGATTAAGTAAAGTTTTGGGCACCGACAACCTTCTGATTCTGTCATGCGCTAGATGCAACTCTGCTCCAGATTGTCTTTGTTTGGAAACAGAGGCTGACAGGGCAGCCGCTACCTAGAAACTTCCGGGTCTCCTGGCAAGGCAGGCAAGAACATGGCACCTTGGCACCAAGTGTCACTGTTGCAGGATTCTCACGCAGAGAGTCGTGACACCAAGGTTTTTCTTTCTAGGAAGCAACTTTATTCGTGTTGGCACCTCAGTTGGGTTCGTACCCAAAGAACTGAGCAGCCCATATCACTTGACATAGTTTTTTTATGCATTTTCTATTTCTTTGTCTCCCGTATATGGTAACACATAAACATGCAGTCTGATTAAGTTGTCTCAGTTTACAAGGCCATGGGGAATGTAGGCACCTAGGCGCATATCTAGGTGACCTTGAAGTCTTCTCTCCTCTTTTTTTCTCTCTCCTTAGGGAGGGGTTCCTACCACATCACTTCTTTTCACAACTCATTGGGCAGAAAGTCACATGCCCACACTTGAGTTCAGTGGAGAAGGCACATGATTCTCTCTGAGGGAGGGGCCGTGGCCCTGAGGCACCCACCCTCCCCCCCATCCCTTCCATGTTGGGGACATTCTGTCCCTCTCTCTGTATTCACCTGGGACCCCACCTTGCCTGGTTCTCTGTGGGAGTTTGTCTTTCCCACCCTCATATTCTTTTTTAAAAGATTAAAAACATTTTAAGCTTATTTATTTTTGAGAGAGAGAGAGCACAAGTGAGGGAGGGGACAGAGAAAAAGAAAGGCAGGGAGAGAATCCTAAGCAGGCTTCATGCTGTCAGCACAGAGCCTGATGTCGGGCTTGAACTCATGATCCGTGAGATTATGACCTGAGCTGAAATCAAGAGTCAGATGCTTAACTGACTGAGCCCCCCAGGCACCCTCCTGGCCTCATATTCTCATGTTTGCCTTGGTCACCCAGATGTGCTTCCTATCTAAACTGCGCTGGACCTTCAGCGTTGGCAAATCGGTTACTGCCGCTGTGGGTAAGCTCCCCAGACATTCATCCATGGCCTGGTGATTTGCGATGTTGCAAAGAGAAGCTACAGCTGCTCAAGGCCCTGGGAGGGCTTTGAAACCTGTGCCAGGAGTGATGGTTATTGGCTTGAGAATTTTAAGAAGGATATTTTGTTGCTTGTCTCGTAAGGAGCGAACTGACTTACATTAGCATTCAATGCCTCTGTGACCCGAGATGGACACTTCCACCCTGGGTGGATGAAGCCAGGCTTGGGTTACAGGGATTATGGGCCAGACAGGAGGATCCCTTGTTCCTGGGTCGACAGGACCCCAAAAAGCTTCAGTCAGAGGGCAGCTCCTTTTGACTGGTTTCTTGAGGGCGCTGGGTCTGCTTTGAAGAACAGGCTCCTCTGCCCCATCTAAGGTCAGCTGTTAGAGCGCCACCTTGAGATTTCACTGTGACTAGTCAATGCCCAGTTACCCTTCTGTGAATTAACTGCATTGCACAAGATTAAGGGGGCTTGTGGGAGGAAGACAACAAGCCCAACAGTGAATCAGCAAAATCAGGTGCATATTGAAAGGCTATATTGTTTGGAAGTGTCAAGTACCCATCTTGGGTCTAGCGTTGAGGCATGCCCGTCCCCTTTCCAACCTGCTGTGGTGCCAGGACATGACCAGGGATGTGCTAGAGCTGGCCTGTGGCAGATCCCGAGCGCTGAACATCAAATTCTCAGGAATTTTGTGACTCAGTTGCCAGACATGGCCACTGCTGAAAATTAAAAGAGGATATAACAGTGGAATAAATTACATTAAAACTAAAGGTAATGACAAAAACAGTCCTTTCTAATCGTTTTACTATTATCACTGGGCCAGAAGGTTATTTACATTATTACGTTTATTGTATCCATACAATGGAAATGGGACTTAATGGCTGAGTGTCTCTTCCCAACTCCACACTGGGTGACATCACGTTGGTGGGCTAAAGATCAGCTACGGTGGGAGTGTTTTTTAAAAAAAATTTTTTTGTGTTTCATTTATTTCTGAGAGAGAGAGACAGTATGAGCAGGGGAGGGTCAGAGAGAAAGGGAGACACAGAATCTGAAACAGGCTCCAGGCTCTGAGCTGGCAGTCAGCACAGAGCCGGTCGTGGGGCTCGAACCGACGAACTGAGATCATGACCTGAACCAAAGTTGGACACTTAACTGACTGAGCCACCCAGGCGCCCCTCGTGATGGGAGCGTTTATACCACAGGAATGGGCAGGCACTGCATGCATCAGCTACGAGAGCGATGGTGGTTAAACGTTTACCAGCACACTTGTGAGTATGCACCCTGCAAGCACAGTGGGTGTGAGGGTGGAGGGATTGGATGGGGAAGGAAGAAAGAGGAAGGTGCAGGCGCTCGCAGTGTGTCTCTGTCCTCCCGAGGAGTTCCCGTCATGTCCGCGAAATGGAGGGTTTGGGAAAGAAAGACAAGAATGATCCTAAAATCCATTGTTTTAAATTATTTCCTTGATGACTATTTAGATTCTTTTGGTCACTTAACCAGCGTGGCAAACTATTCCTGAGCTGCCCGTGGAACATTCCTAGGAGGGCATAAGTGGCAGAGACCGCGCCCAGGCCCAGATGTGGGGAGAGCGGGGAGCGCCCGCCCAGTGGCACACAGCAAATATTTAGCCAGCACGTACAGGGAGTGCGTCTGCGAGACAGGCTGGCGCCTCCCACCATTGGGTGTCCGGGTACAGTTCACAGGGGTGCGCACAGCCACAGTCCACCCGGAGGCTTTCCTGGCTCCCGCTTACCCTTTACGTTGCCTCTTTGGTTCTTTATTTATTTATTTATTTATTTATTTATTTATTTATTTTTTAATGTTTTTATTTATTTCTATGAGAGAGAGAGAGACAGCCTGAGCAGGGGAGGGTCAGAGAGAGAGGGAGTCACAGACTGAAACAGGCTCCAGGCTCNAGAGAGGGAGTCACAGACTGAAACAGGCTCCAGGCTCTGAGCTGGCAGTCAGCACAGAGCCCGACGCGGGGCTTGAACCCACGAACCGCGAGATCATGACCTAAGCGAAAGTCGGACGCTTAACCGACTAAGCCACCCAGGCGCCCCATCTTTGGTTCTTTAGAAGTAAATCAAATTAAAAGCAAACTTGAACTGAGTCCAAGCTGTCCATATCTCCCATTCTTGACCCCAGTCCAGGTACCTACTACAGTCATTAAGCAATTTATATGAGGCACTGTGGTCCTCCATTTGTCCTACTCACATCACACTTTTACAGGTCTCAGGAATATGTATACATATGTATGTATATATATTCATTCCTATATGGACATATATTCCTAATGTTTATAATTCTAACTAATAAGATTACATTAAGTTCCATGTTGTATCAGTTTGCAGTTTTAAGCATCCTCTGGAGATAACAGTCTAAAAAAATGAAGCTGATGCATTTTTAATTGCCTTTCAGCCCTGATGCTTGGTGGCATCCATTGATCAATGGCTTTAAGTGCTCCAGACAATGGATGAGTTTCTGCTAGAGTAATAAATTCATTGCTCAGCGATGACCATCGCAGTTGAATTTTTATTTTGTGTGGCCTCCTTGGCAAAGCGGTGGTCTCGAAAGTGAGGCTTTGTTAAAAGAGAAAAGGGTTTTCTGAATTCCAAAGCTGCGCTCTAAGTAGGAAGTGTCAGTACCACTGACTTTGATCATGGAGTTTTGCCATAAGCCATAAAAATAGAAAAACTTTAGCCTACAGGGAAGCGAAGCTGCCAGCAGACGGGAAGGCGCGGGGGAAAGCACTCCGCCCTGCCCGGGAGAGAGCTGAAGGTGGCCGGTCGGCAGCATGAAGATGTGACCGAGAGAGGAAGCCGTCACAGGAGCCCACATGCTGGGGGAGAGGGGTGGGGCCTCCGGGGAGAGAGGAGCCGCAGTAGGTTGGCCTGAGGTGGTGCTCCCAGGTGTGGACCTGAGTCCTACAGAGGCCACCGGGGTTCACGGTGTCTCCTGAGGGGCACAGAGGTGCTGACAGATGACGGGGGGAGGGGGAGGGTGGCAGACAAAGATCAGAGCGGTGATGGGCTGCGGACGGGCACCTGGGCACCGGGAGCAAAGGCACGGGCCCAGCTTAGCAGCAGAGGATGCAGGGGAGCACCCCAAGGCGAGGTGGGACACTCATTTCAGCAGAGCAGAGGTGAGTGGGGTGAGACACTTAGCAGGAGGCCAGAGAGGCGCCCAAGGACAGCAGGTGCCCCCGAAGCCCTTCCCCCAGCCACCCCAGGGCCACGTTCCTTTCTTTATGGCCATCAGCTGCCCCAGTCGAGTCCAGGGTGAGGTCAACTCACATGAGGCTGTGGCGCAGCGCCTGGCTTTGTTCTGGGCCTGGTGCAGGGTATGGCTTCAGGCCCTGGGAGCCCTCACAGACCAGCGGAGGGCTGAGCCACGCTGAGGAGCTTCTGCCACACGATGCCACAGACAGAGAGGCCACAGGGGCTGCAGGGTCAGGCCACGCCGTTCTGTCACTGAGTCTTGAAATCTCCCCATTACCTCTGAACCCCCGGTGTCTCCACGTGCACCAGCTGCTGGACTCAGCTGTCCCCTCGGCATGCAGATCAAGTGGCTGAGCAGCCGCTCAGGGCCCGAGGGACAGCAGGGCTCACCCCAGTGGCCCTGAGGATCCCTGGAGCGATAGTGGTGGGAGGGAAGGGACATCCTTCTGTCACCTCACATGAGGCACTCTGCAAGTGTGTCACCAGGCCGTTGGGAGGAGCATGCTTGTCCTGAAGGTTTGGGGAAGGGGTGGACTAATACAGAACAGGCAGGAAACAACTTCATGGCCAACATTAGATTTCCCATTTCTGGAAGACACATTGGCTGATTCCAGCTATAAAGACTCCCTCTGGGAGTCCGATGAGGAGGAGTTCAAATCCCAGGTCCCCCACCCTTGCTGGCTTTGTGCCCTGTGTGATCTGTGCACACTGCCTCCCTTCCTGGTGCTCAGTCACTCATCTATAGAATGGGCTCATAATGCCTCTTTGCAGGTTTGAGAATTATGGAGAAACTATGGGAAGGACTCACACGTTCATGGTCAGAATGAGTGCACTATAGACGGCAACAATTGCTGTTACCGGCTTCTGGCTCAGCCCCTTGGTGGGGGGGGACCTGTGCCAGGCTTTCTAGAGGATACGATTGAAGTCAGGCCACAGATGGGAGGGAGGGAGCAGAGGACGCCGGGGTCCCCCCAAACAGTGGAGTGCTTGGGAGGTTGTGTCGAGTGGGAGGACCTGGAGGCATCAGTGCTGGGAAGCCGGCCGAGGGGCTACGGTGACCGGATACATTGACAGAAGGAGGTCGGAACGGCAGGCCGGCAGCGGGATGTGCACCTGGGCACGCACCGCGAGGCTCCGGCGCAGGCGCAAGCCGGGGGTGTGGGGGGTGGGCACGGGGCCTGGAGGCCAGGGAGCTCAAGGCCTGAATGGCCTGCCGGATGGAATCAGTCCAGCGGCCACGTGCATGAGGCTGGGGCCGCGGTAGATGGTGGACCCCCAGTTTCCTGGTGACATGCACTGGGGGCACGCGGAAGACCTCTTCCCCACAGCTGCTCTCCTGCTAAGAAGGATAGCTGGGCCACCAGCTCCTGCTTCAAAGGCAAGTCCCCGCAGGGCCATGTCTCTGGAGAGACTCAAGGGCACCATTAGTCTCTCTCTCCCAGGAATTCTCGGACTGTGACAAGAGCCCCTTAAAGCACAATCGCTGAGCCTCACCCAGGGTTTCTGGTTCAGCAGCTCTGTGATGGGGCCCAAGAATTTGCATTTCTAGTAAGTTCCCAAATGGTATTTATGCCGCTGGTCTGGGGATCGCATTTTGAGAGCCACTCACCTAGGTCTTGGGCCAGT
This sequence comes from Hyaena hyaena, assembly GCF_003009895.1. Lineage (NCBI taxonomy): Eukaryota > Metazoa > Chordata > Mammalia > Carnivora > Hyaenidae > Hyaena > Hyaena hyaena. Next base: position 659,679 of record NW_024080755.1, on the reverse strand, counting down.
ATCTTCTGGGATCCTCATAGCACAGCTCTGTGGTGAATATTACCCTCCTCAGCACATAGCTAATGATGCTCAAGGTCAGAGAGGGTAAGTGATGTCACTCAGCTGAACAGTGGGAGAGGCACAATTTGCATTAGGTCTGCCAGCACCTAGTGCTCTGCTCCTTCACCATGATAATGACTGTCATCATCATCATCACCATCATCACCACCACATCTGTCACCATCATCACCACCACCACCACCATCATCATCACCATCATCACCACCACCATTGTCACCATCACCACCACCATTGTCACCGTCATCACCAATGTCACCATCATCACCACCACCAATGTCACCATCATCACCACCACCACCATCATCATCACCATCATCACCACCACCATTGTCACCATCACCACCACCACCATCATCACCACAATCATCATTATCACCATCATCATCATTATCATTATACTTTAAACTCTCCAGGGTGGCCTGTCTTTGCCCTTGTCCAGGGCCAGGACCCAGCTGGACCTTAATAATTATTAGCCAAGTGGGGGGCGCCTGGGTGGCTTAGTCGGTTAAGCGTCCGACTTTCGCTTAGGTCATGATCTCGCGGTTCGTGGGTTCTGGCCCCGCGTCGGGCTCTGTGCTGACAGCCAGCTCAGAGCCTGGAGCCTGTTTCAGTCTGTGACTCCCTCTCTCTCTGACCCTCCCCTGCTCACGCTGTCTCTCTCTCTCTCCTAGAAATAAATAAAACATTAAAAATAAAATTAAAAAAAATAATTATTAGCCAAGTGGAATCCCTTCCCGGAGCCAGTCAGTGAGAAAGACTTTCTCAGACTGCAATTGGCAACGGTCAGCTGAGACACCCCCTGAGGCTGTCCCAGGTTGGCCAGAGTGTAAGGAGGTGGGTAAGCAATTGGTTGGTTTGTTTACTTATTTATTACAAGGAGGGGCAGGGCAGTCATGGGTGAAGGTGAGGTTAAGAGGTGATGGAAGGAAGCAGATCAGCACCCTGGCCATGCTGCCCTTTGCTCTCTCTCGAGACCCAGTGGGATCAGGAAAGGCAGCTCTCGCTCACCAGGCTGGCTCTGACCCCGGCGCCGTTCCTGGGCTCCCACACTCTGCCCGTCTCCTGGGGTGGTGCAGCCTGGCCGTCCCAAACTGGACAGAGGTTTCTGGGAAGTCAAACACTGCTCGCTGTTTGTGTGCGGGGTGTGCTTTTGTAGCACCTGAATGACCTCAGTCAGGGGCCCCGCGAGGGGAGGGAAAGTCTTGGGTCCCAGGGACCTGGTGCTGCCTTGCTGGGGACCTCTGGCTGCTCGCGGAGGGAGAAGAACAGGAAGAAGCGGGGCACAGTAGGGGTGGCTCATCGCTCATGGAGTTGACAGAAGCTTCTGGAGATGCAAGTGTTTGGGGGCCTTGGCCACCCACTCTCTGAATCTAGCCTGGGGTCCCCACCGCCTCCGGCTCCCTCCTAGTCAGCTCGGGCTGCTGAAACACAGCCACCGCAGCCTGGGGCCTTAAGCAACTGACATCTAGTTTCCACTGTTCTGGAGGCTGGAAGTCCAAGATCTGGTTGCCAGGGGACAGGGAGCACGGGGAGGAAGCAAGCTCTCTTTGGTCTCTGTGCAAGGGCCCTGACCCCAGAGGAGGACTCCACCCCTGTGATCTATTGCTTCCCCAAGGCCCCACCGGCTAGTACCATCCCAGCAGGGGTGAAGCCTTCCAGGAGGAGAAGACAAGCATTCAGTCCGTAGCAGGCCCACTTCTGCCCTTCTGCCTTCTAGCCTCCATGTAAATTCTCTGTGTCTCAGTTCCCACGCCTGCAAAGGAGCGGAAACAAACGTTCCCCAAACATGCCTGCTTGCAGACGAAGCACCGAGTCTGGGCCCGACAAGCGGTTTGTTCTCCGTAATTGCTGCTCTGCGTATTCCGCCAGCAGAGTGGGCCTGTGTCCCCCTGGTCCCGTCGCCTGGCCCCTGGGGCAGGTGGGGTAGACTCGAGGGCCTCTGCTTAAATGTAGGGGCCTGGACTGTCCCGGACCCTCCCCTCTCCTCCTGTATGGGCTCGTCCACCCACTGCCTCCTCAGTACCCCCTCCCGTCCCCCCATGCCGATGGTCCCCAGAGACACCTGTCTGGACACCTCCACTTGGACATCTGGGAGACCGCGTGAGCCAGCTTGTCCCGGGTGGAACCACCATCGCCCTCACCGCCCCCCTGCTCCGTCCTGGCACTGCCCTCTCGCACAGTATCCATCCCCAAGGTCATGGAGTGTCACGATCCTGGCAGATGTGAAACACGGGGGATACGGGGGGGGGGGAGGTTGGGGGTGGCTGTGGCTGGGGGCGCGTGGCCCAGGAGCAGGTTGGTATCAGTGCGGCTCAAGGGGACGATCACGTCCTCCAGACCTCCCTCCTCTGCTTCGGTCCCCAAACCTCAGGCACCACTTCCTTCACCATTGTCCCCTCCCAGAGGCACCCTCTTGACCTGGGGCCTGGACCCCGTGTGGCAAGTTCCCTCGACCTGGAGAGAAACCTCCAACCACTGCAGAGAGAAACTGCCGGCCTGCCTCTCCCGCTCCTTGCTTTTCTCTGAAAACCATGCAGGCAGCCTGGGGTTCCCTGTGATGGGATTTTGCAATTACGATCCCTTCCCTTTGGATTTATTCATTCCGGAAACATCCTCCCAAGGCCCCTCTGTCCAGGCCCAGGAAGTGAGTCAGACCTGGGCTCTGCCCTGAACTCTTGCACAGCTTAAAGCCCTTTTTATTTTCTCTCAGTTCCCATTTCAGCTCCTGGAGGAGGCTAGCTCTCACCAGGCTTGACACTGACATCACTGGGGGGCTCACCCCTAGGTTTCTGTTTTGGCCTGTGTCCCACGTGGCTATTGGGGCTTCCGTCCTGCCCTCGGCACTGCCGGGCCTCCCCCCTGCCGCTGGGAGCTGAGAGCGAGCTGGTGGGGAGGGGGAGGGCTTCCTAGTTTTATTCTCCCCCATGAATGTGCTCCATGAACGTGATTCTGCTGAGAGTCAGTCTGTGGGGCTGCCAGGGGCTCTGGGGACAGGGGTCAAAATCAGTGGCCTTGAACTGTAGAAATGGGACATGTCTAGATTGTCCCCAGCCTGGACACCCTCTGTCTATCCCTACATACACATAGCGGTGCTGTCTCTGCCCACACCCCCATCGCTGGGAGCTGCAGCTCCCTGTGTTTGCAAACCAAGGCCCCTCGAACACACACACACACACACACACACACACACACACACACACACACACACCGGGGCCCGCGCCCCAGCCCACACAGCATCCATGGCAAAGAGACAGAGCCCTCCCCTTTAAAAATAAAAATCTCCCCCCAGAGAGATTTGTGAGGAACCTGAGAAGACTTTTAGGTGGTTGAGGGTCTATGCTTTAGGCAAATTCGGGGAAGTTTGCCCTAAGAAGGGCACCTAGCTCTTAAGAACCAAGGGCTGCTGGGTGGGGTGGGGGCGTCTGGGGCACAGGGAGGAAGAGAGAGCAGAGATGCTGGTGAGGATCAGTCAGCCCAGGGGGCCTTTAGGAAAACTTTAGCCGTGACTCCTGGGGTGGGCTGTGTTGGGGTCTGGAGTCTCTCTCTGCTACCTACTTTCTCAAAGGTGGCTTCAGTCACCGTCTCAGCCTCCCCCTACACACCTCCCTGCCCCCCCCCCACACATGTGCTTTGTGGCTTTGAGCCATCAGATTTAGCTTTGAGCCATTCTGAATCTTTTCAAATTCACAGACCCAAGGAAGGCATCCGATTGGTCCAGCCAAGCACCATCCCCATGGGACCTGGCTGTGCCAGACACAGGAGGGTGCCCTCTGACCGAAGCTCCCTGTGATTGCACCTTCTGCCTCTGTTGACAGTTCTGCAGGGAGCCTCTCCTCCATGGACTTGCTTTGGAATTCTCCAGGAGGGCTCCCAGGGGTCCACATAAGTCAAGCTCTTGATAGTTATGTGAGAGTCAGGGGGTTTTGCTCTGGGTTTTTTGTCAGCTGTGTGACCACGACATCACTGACCTCTCTTGCTGATTTTCTCCTCCACAAAATGGGCTCACAACACACCTTGTTTCTCGGGCTCTTTTGAGGATAGACGGAGATACAGTATATTGGGTGCCCAGCGGAGGCCCCACTTTATAAAGCAGCAGCCCCTCCCTGCTTGTTCATCTCTCTCTGAAGGCGCCTGGACGGAGGCCTGAGATCCGCACATCTCCAAGGCAGGGGACTGGCCTGAATGACCTCAGGGTGTGCAGCCACTGGCCCTTGTAGTTTTCTCCCAGAGAGGTGGTGCTGTCAGGAAGGTACTTGAGATAGAATGAATTTTTTTTTCAAAATTTATTAGTGTTTTTATTTATTTTTTATTTTATCTTATTTTTTATTTAAAAAATTTTTAACTTATTTCTGAGAGAGAGAGACAGTGTGAGCAGGGGAGGGTCAGAGAGAGAGGCAGACACAGAATCTGAAACAGGCTCCAGGCTCTGAGCTGGCAGTCAGCACAGAGCCTGATACAGGGCTTGAACCCACGAACCGTGAGATCATGACCTGAGCCAAAGTTGGATGCTTAACCAACTGAGCCACTCAGGTGCCATTAGTGTTTATTTATTTTGGAGACAGAGCTTGAGCAGGGGAGGGCAGAGAGAGAGGGAGACACAGAATCTGAAGCAGGTTCCAGGCTCTGAGCTGTCAGCACAGAGCCTGATGTGAGGCTTGAACCCATGAACTGTAAGATCATGACCTGAGCCAAAGTTGGACGCTGAACTGACTGAGCCACCTGGACACCCTGAAAACCAAACCTGTGAGAAGAGTAAATGCTCTCCTGAGGTGTCTTGTGCAGTTTTTTCCCTGTTGTCTCTGGAGCTTCCTGTGCTTCCAGGAGAGTCGGTAACTGCAACTGATTATTGACCTTGATGGCCTAAACCTAATTAGCATGTTTCAAAGTCACGAAGAGCTTCTCAGTCCTGGGCTTCGATGCAGGTATTGATCGTGCAGCCACCTAGAGCCTAGCACATTGGGGCGGACAGATCTTACCGACAGCAACCTTCTGGGTAGAAGTGACGGCTAGGGAGACACGGCTCCTGAGGGCCTGTTGCTGTTGCTTTGGTCACCCCGGCCCCCATCCTGGGTAATGAGGACCCTTCACACCAGGCTCCAGCCCCCGTCATGGGAGACCACAAGGTCTATGTTGGAGCCCCTACTGACCCCCCTTGGTAGCTGGGTGATTCGACTTTCTCTAATGTTCCTCCTTTCTGGTAGCACTGTAGCAGGGGTGGTGGAGAAAAGATCTGCCTTAAGAAATGGCCACTGAGGTCACATCTTAGGCTTCGGTGATCTAGAATAGGAGACCCTTAAGGTTCCAGCAGAAGCGTTGGCGGCTGGAGGAAGAGGAGGTCAGCATGATGGTTGTTCAGAGAGGAGTACCTGCTGGTGGCTGGGCCAGGGAACTTCCAAGGACAGAGAAGCTGAGTGTCTGATTTATACGGCTCGATGTGCTGTACTGGATGTTACTGCCTCATTGGCCCCAAATCTGTCCTGAAAATCTCCTCCCAAAGCAGGGGTATTTGGGGTGGATCAAAGAACAAGCTTTCGAGGGATATGGAGCTATGCTGGGGTCAAAGTCAGGGTGACCTTAGTGGACTGTATTTAGTGCAGCCTGGGCAGAGGTGAGAGATAATTAACATAGCATAAAATTCGCCAATGTAAAATGTACAGTTCAGTGGGGTTTTAGTATATTCACTGTGTCATGTCACCCTCACACTATCTAATTCCATCACCCAGCAGAGAGACCCCATACCTGTTGGTAGTCGCTCCTATCCCCTCCCCCTGCCCTGGCAACCACGAATCTGCCTCCAGTCTCTGTGGATTCGCCTCCTCTGGACATTTCATACAAATGGAATCCTATGGTATTGTCCTTTGGTGTCTGGCTTATTTCATTATTAGCATCATGTTTTCAAGGTTCATCCATGTTGAGGCAGGTGTCAGAATTCCTTCCTTTTTATTGCTGAGTTATTTTCCATTGTATGGATAAATTATATCTTTTTTTTAACATTTTATTTATTTTAGAGAGACAGAGAGAGAGCATGAATGAAGGAGGGGAGGGAAGGGCAGAGACAGATGGAAACAGAATCTGAAGCAGGCTCCAGGCTCTGAGCTGTCAGCACAGAGCCCAATGGGGGCCTTGAGCCCACAAACCATGAGATCATGACCAGAGCTGAAGTCAGAGGCTTAACCGACAGAGCCACCCAAGTGCCCCTGGATAAACTATATCTTATTTATCCATTCATCACTGAGGGGTTTTTAGGCATTTTTGCCTTTTGCTCATTGTGAATGGTGCTGCTAGGAGCATTCATGAGCTGCTTAGTGTGTGAAGATAGGTCTTCAGTTTTCTTGGTGGGATTGCTCGTTCAGTTGGTAATTCTAGGTTCAACTTTTGCAGGAACCGCCAAACTGTTTCTTGTGCTGCTTCTGTAGCTCCTCATGTGAGATCCTGGGGTGCAAGAGATTAGAAGAAACAGTTTGGCACAGTCACACCCTATTGAATGCAGGTACAATTAGGAAACAGCCGAGAGAGGCTGTACAGGGCAGGGGAGGGGGGGCCGTGGGGAAGAGCCCGAGAGGGACAACGCCTCCTTCTTACCAGACCTGAGCTCAGATGGAACCCTAGGGGTGAAGGGTGCTGGCAGGGGGAGCAGCACCTGCTTCCCTCTGCCCTGCGTTGGGGGCCCACCATCATTCTGCCATCACTGATGGGGGAGGAGGACAAATGGGAGCAGAGACCAGACGCAGAGTTGGGACCACGGGAGAGGAGCCAGTGCATCCGCCTTCTCCATGCAGCCCCTTCCAGACTGCGTGGCCCGCTCAGCGTCAGGCCCCTGTGCTCTGCTGGTCTCTCTGCCGCCTCCTTCCAGGGCCTGTGTCTCCTGGGCCACTTTGGCCTCCACGCTGATCAGGAGAGAAGGAAACGGTAAAGAGTGGAGAAATCGGGACTTTCTAGAACAAGGCTGGGGCCTTAGCCCTCTCCTCACTCTAGCCGGCCTCAGGGGCACAAGGTGGACACAGACCTAGGCAGGTGTCCCCTCCTTTAGCCTCCAGGGACACTGCAGCTCCTCACTCCCATGGGGATGGGGTGGGCTGAAGGCTGGATGGAGCTTCCTGGGGATAAGTTGTGGTCGCAACCCCAGCATTTCCCTGGGGGCCCACACGTGCCAACATTAGCTTTTCCTTAAGTCTCTGGCATATTCCTTAAAGGAAGTCTCTCAAAGAAATTGTTAGTTTATTAAATTACAAGGATGGAGAAGGTGAGAGATAATTGGAACCACAGATCCGTGAATGGTTTCCCTGGCTCCTAGAAAGAGTTATTTTGAAGAGAAACATGATTAAAACAAGGGGAGTCCCCTGAGCCAGGCCAGGCTGATTGAATCATGGGGAGGAAATGACAATCTGGGTTAATTTGTTATGCCATTTTGAGGCATTGAAGATCACTGGGGGAACTTTGTACTTCCTCGTGAATGCCTCTGAGAGAGGACCAGACAGTCATGGTGAGGGGCCCTGGGGGCGAGGGCATCCTTGTCCGAAGGTGCATGCAGGCACAAAGGACCTTTCTCACAGGCTATCAGATGCCGCAGCCTGGGCAGAGGTGTCTGGTGGAGCTTTCCGGAAGGGAGCGATGCCTGCCTGGAAGCACATTTTGGCTCCTCTCCAGGCCAACAAACCCTTTGCTCCCAGGTGAGTGACCAACCATCCTGGCTTCCCCGGGAGAGGAGTTCCTGGCATGCAAGACTTTCAGATTTAAACCAGGGGGTTCCCAAGCAAACTGGGAGCTCAGCTTCTTTTGAGTCGGGAATGGTACTTAGAAACCAAGATCTGGGCTGTAGGTGGCTCATTGCAGCTGGAGTGTCATTGCTTCTAAGTCTTCTCTGTAAATGAAACCAGGAACTCTCTATTTTTCAAAACCATGAGCACACACTGATATATCTAACTTACACCCAGTAACCTAGGTTTTTCTTCACTTTCCCCCATTCTATAGTTGTATCTTCCTCTCCACAGCAAAACCCTGGTCTCCAACATCAAATATTTGCTCATTTGTTCTATCCTTTAATACACTAAAAACATAGCTTCAGAATTGTGCCACCAATACCTCCGCCAGCAATAAAACCTACTGAATTCAGTTCAAGATGTCTTTGCAGTTCCTTTGACCAATAGAAAATGTCATGTTAAAGATACATGGTCATATTATCTCTAACATTACTTGAATTAAAGATTTTCTCCGTGAAGTTACATCATGCCTACCACTCTTAGAATGCAGTGTAAGGTTTATTTGCTTCTCTTTATGTCAAGTTTAGGGCTTGCTTTTAAAAAAATCCTTTGGACTTAGGGCACCTGGGTGGCTCAGTCAGTTGAGTGTCCCACTTTGACTCAGGTCATGATCTCATGGTTTGTGAGTTTGAGCCCTGCAAGAGGCTTGCTGCTGTCAGCACAGAGCCCACTTCAGATCCTCTGTCTCCCTCTCTCTCTCTCTACCCCTTCTTCTCTCTCTCTCTCTCAAAAATGAATAAATATTTTAAAAAATCCTTTGGGCTCAATTTCATTTTGGGATTATGAAATGCTCCAAACTGAAACTGTGTACAAAAGTAAGTTCATAGATGACTCCCGCTGTCCCCATCCCTTTCACCATGGCTGCCCATTTTTATTAGCTTCTAGTTTATTGCTTCTGTATTTCTCTTTGTAAAGCTAAGGAGAAATATATAAATATACATAAGGAGATATATATATGTATATACATATACACATATACATATATGTATACACACATGCACATATATATATATATACATCCCCTTGTCTTACACAAAACATAGAATACATTTTATGGTCTTTCATATTTTGCTTGTTTTACTTAATAATATATATCCTGGAAATTGCTCCATATTAATTAATAGGGAGTTTCTTCATTCATTTCTATGGCTCCATAGAATTTCCTTGAGTAGATGTACTATAGTTTATATCCAACTAGTTGATGAATGACCATTTGTGTTGTTTCCAATATTTTGCAATCACAAATAATCCCAGCTTTTGCACTACTTTTTTTTCATATTTGTAGATGATTCTTAGATATAAAGTTGTTGGGTCAAATTGTAAAGGCATATATAGTTATGACTACCACAGGGTGGTACCATCACTTTTTTGGCAGCCATAACAGAGGGCCTCTGGTCGGTGCTGTGAGACTCAGTCCTGGCACTGGGCAAACTCAAACATTAATTCCCTCATACCCTGCAGCATCACAGATTTCCTTGTGCAAACAGCTTACTGGAGAACACAGGGAGGCAGAGAGGCTCACTGCTGGGCCCCTCCCAGAACTCAATGGTCCTTTCAGTCTCTTCTGAAGTCCGATGAGCATCTAGATCTTACCCACGCCTTTTCTTTGTCCACAAAAGCCTGCTTCCAGCCAATGGCTTTCATAATTCATGCCTATTTTGGACAAAAATAAAGCTTCAGTCTATGCCATCTGTAAATATGACTTTCTTGGGAAACCTCAGATGATCTTTTTCAATTGAATCGAATCTCTTAACCCAGAGAAACTCACAGTCTGGAGCGTACTTTGTACATGAGGGGAAGAAAAATGACCCCTTTGTATCTGCCTGGAGATGGTCCCAAATTGGGACTGGGACCAGCTATGTCTTTGCCCAGACCGAAGCCACAAATAGAGGGTCTTCTGGCCCCACCCAGCCGGGGTCAGTTCCACCCAGATTCTGGGAAGCTGGGGCCGTGTGGGCACGGAGAGACTGGACCATACGCCACTATATGGACAGATGTAATCTCTGCAGAGAAAAGAGGTCTGCAGAGACCACTGTCAGAATGTCCGCAGGGGTTATCTCTGGGCAGTGTGTTCTCCCCAAATGTTATTATTCTCCTTTATGTTTATTGTTATTTTGTTGTTGCTGTTTGAAAACAATCCTATTTCATGGGTGTCATTTGAACCATTTTAATTTTAAGATTATTAGCTAAAAGGTCACAGACTTCCCCTGGCCCACACGTGCAATGAAAGAGAAAACACAGCCTCATTCAAAAGCAGCAAGTTTCCACCATGCATAAGCTCCAGTTGGATTACTGGAACGCCACCCCATCCCAACAGCAGGATGTATTTTTCTGTCCCTTGCCATCTCTGTCATCACGAGCAACAAACCTTCTCTGTGCATCTCTCCTGCGTCTGGAGCTGCCTAGGGTGGCCGTGACGTAGTACTGCCCCCATGTGCTGGCAGTTGGGCATCAGGAGCAGGTGAACATGATCACTGCTGAGTGTAAACAGGGAAACGTCCTAGAGAGTGAAGGGCTAGCTTTGTGCTAGACCAGGGTGTAGAGTCTATTCCCTGGGAAGAGGAAGGTGGTCCAGCTGAGTGTGAGAGAAGAAAAATGGAAAAGAGGGCCATGGGAGTTTTCCAGGCGGTGTGAAAACGTGGGACCGTGAGATGCAGGGGCTGAGGGGCAGGAGGGTCGAGAGTTAGCCCAGATCCAGATCCTGAGCATCTTTTCTGAGGGCTTGGGTTTTACGACTTCAGCCTGTAAGGGGTGAGGAGGAAGTCAAGGTTGGAAGATGTCAAATGGGAGTGAGCCATGGTCATCATGATAAGCATTTTGGAAAAAAGCATTTTGGCAGTGGTGTCAAAACTGGATTGGGTGTGGGGGGTTGGGACTAGAGGCAAGGAGACCAGTGGCAGAGTAACCCGGTGAGAGATGGCCAGGGGCCCATCAGAGGCGGTGCCCAGGGGCGGGGAAGGAGTGACTGTGGCTGTCTGTGGGATCTAGTGGGATCTAGTGACCACGGAGGTGAGAGAATGAGGCAGGGGCAAGCCAAGTGCTTTTTGCTGCACCACGTGGTCTACGAGGGCAAAGGCCATGTGCGTTCGGAGCCTAGCACAGCCTGGCACACACAGGGAGCTCAGCAAATATCTGTACCCACCATGCACCATAAAAAACCAAGCTGCCTGAGTGGTCAGAGGGACATCAGTGGGACGTCCCCAGGTCATTGAAAGCAAATTATAATTTTCCTGCTGTCTTCTAAGAAAATGCAAAGGAGGAACATTCATGACATCCAGAAAAGCTTTTTCTTTAATTTTTTTTAATTTTTACTTATTTCTAGGAGAGAGAGAGAGACGGTGGGAGCAGGGGAGGGTCAGAGAGAGAGGGAGATACAGATTCTGAAATAGGCTCCAGGCTCTGAGCTGGCAGTCAGCACAGAGCCTGACGCGGGGCTTGAACCCACGAACCGCGAGATCATGACCTGAGTGAAAGTCAGACGCTTAACCAACTAAGCTACCCAGGCGCCCCCAGAAAAGCTTTTAAAAAATCCTTTTTTTCTTGTCAGTACCTGCCTCCCCACACTCTCATTTTCTCATATTTATGGCGGCTGCCTCCATCTCTCCTCTTTCCAGATTTGCAAACTGTCTTCTTTGCGTCTGTTCTTTTTTTTTTTTTTTTTCCCTTCCACCTTTACCTTTCACATCAAAGCTGTCTTTTTGCTTTTTCTCTTCCTCTTCTTTTTTCAACTCTGGTGAGAATTCTAATTCTCTTTCCCACATACATCAGCTAGCCTCTGGCTTCTCCAGTTGAGTGTGTGCATGTGTTTTATCCTTTCTCTCCATTAATATCAGAGAAACCCAAACACCAAGGATACACAAAGAAGCATCCTTTTAGAAGCAGTGAGAAGGGAAGACTACATGCTCTTATACTTTCCTATCTAGTGTTTTTCAGTTGTTGCTTATAAGCAAGCAAATGTTTTCAGGGGTGCCTGGGTGGCTCAGTCGGTTAAGCCTCTGACTTCAGCTCAGGTCATGACCTCACGGTCCTTGAGTTCCAGCCCCATGTTGCGCTCTGTGCTGACAGCTCAGAGCCTGGAGCCTGCTGCTGACTCTGTATCTCCCTCTCTTTTTGCCCCTCCCCTACTCACCCTCTCTCTCTCTCTCAAAAATAAATGAACAGTAAAATAAAATTTAAAAAAAAGAAAAAAGAACTAAGAAGAAGGGAAGACGACACACTTTTATACTTTCCTGTCTATTTGTTTTTTAGTTGTTACTTAAAACAAGCAAATGTTTTGAGCAGATCTTGGGAATATTGATTCCTTGAATTTGGTACCATTAGAGTAGAAAGCATTTTTACAAATATGATTCTACATTATCATCCCAAAGCCCCTATATGATGCTATTAATATATTCATTTCTTTAAGATGAGAAAAATGAGGTGTAGAGAGGTAATGTGATTTAAAATTTGGTCATTAATTAAGCAAATAGATGATTTGTGACTTATTATTGGGACTTCTGACCGCAGTATTTCTTGATTTGGATGGGCACGTTCATGTGTGGGATACACAGAGATGTTGAGTGACTTGCATGAGATCACACAGCTAGTGGGAGAGGAGGATTGCTTCGATTCTCAGCCTCTAATCCAGATTCTCCAGATTCTGGGTCCTGAACTCCAGAGTACAGCTGGCCTAGGCTGCTGCCAACCCAGGAGAGTGGACCCTAGAGCTCTTAGAGCCCTTGAATCTTAGGGGCTGGTTAGAATTCTTCAGCTGTAAGCAACAGAGGTGGGTCTGGCTACTCAAGTTTTATTTTAAAAATATATAATAGAAAGACATAGGGCAGCTCATAGAATCAAAGGAGCTGACTAACCCGGCTTAGGAAAGGATAGAAACCTTGAACTGAGGGTCTCAGAGGGAGGTAATTCCTTGGAGCAAACTCAGGTGCTGCCACAGCAAAAGGGGAATGGATCCCGGGCAGGCACGCATCACGTGTCCACCTCGGGAAACGTCTACTATTTTGCAATTGAACCCTGGATGCTGTTAAAGCCACTGTTGTTGACTCAACATCTATTGCCACCTCGTTTTTTTTTGGTTTTTTTTTTTGGTAAGAGCCCTGATTTTGCTCATACTCGTGGCAGGAGACTCTGTATCCAGCCCCGGAGTAAACCCAGCTCCATGTCCAGGGGAGGGAATCCCGTTGTCCTTTCCCATGGTTGGTTCAGACTTCAGAGTGGTCATGTGGTCCAGTTCGGTCCAGTGAGAAGTGACCGGGGAGGCTGGAATGCGAAGAAGAGAGACCCACAGGAAGACATACAATCTTTTCCCCCTGGATACTCAGTGGCTAAATAGGACACAGGGAACTGCATCGGCCATCTTGCCCGCCCCCTAAGGTCAGGCCGCAGCTGTAACTGGGTGGGGCCAGAGAGATAGCGATGGTGCCACCTCCAAATTGCTTGTTTCCCAGTCAAGATTCCTATTGTTTGCAGGCAGAGGTGTCCTAATAGAGACACTCTCTTGGATAGAATGACAGATTTATTAACTGTTACTCTAGAGGTTAGAACTAAAACCAAAAGGTGATATAACGGGGGAGACATTTCAACCAGCAGAGGAAGAGCTTGCTGACACCACTCTGAGATGGGGAGTGTGGGAGCTTCAGGACGGAGTTCCCATCAGGGGAGGAATTCAAACAAGATATCTGTCTGGGGTGCAACCGAATGGTTTTCTGCACAGAGCCGAAGACTCAACGGGATTACCTCTAAAGTTCCTCTGACCTTGAACTTCCAGGACTCTGTGGTCAGGAGTAAGGACCTAGAACCAACTTGGACCTCCATCCTAAAGCATTCCATGGGGTCAGACTTTTCTATTTTCTCTTCACCTGAGTCCATCCTCTTAATTTTTTTTTCTTTAAATTCAATTTTTCTGATACTTTGAAAAACCTGAGTGAGCTTGTTGTGTTGCTATCTATTCTTAGAGTCTTTGAAAAACATTTTATAAATATATTCTCTCTCTCTCTAACACACACACACACACAATCACATGTGCACACATGTACACACAAACACAATTACATGCGGTTAACACCCAAGTTATCCACAGGCAGGAATTCTAACCATAAAGTAGAAATGCCCTCCCCTGGCCCCTGACCATATTCCAGTAACCCCTGACTTCTCTGTGTCATGAGCTGTCTAGTAAGATAAGCCATGAACTTGAAGTAAGATGTGGGTTTGATTTCCAGCCTGGCCACCTCTTGGCTGGGTGGTCCTCGGCAAGTCACCTACTCTCTCTTTGCCTGAACTAAGAGGTCAACCAGTAATGTAGCTATCCTGGGGCTGGCACATACATGGATTTCAGCAACTACAGTCATGACGCATCGCCTCAAGGAGGCCTGGACACATTCAGAGAAGGGGTCCAAGTGTGGGTGAGGGTGGGCAGAGTTAGCAGCATTCGCACAAGACAGGACACAGATGCTGATCTGAAGGATGAACCAGAGGTTTCCAAGGAGACCAAAGTCTACTAATTAAGGAGAAAAAAGTCTACTAAAGTCCCCCTTTCATATTTATATATATATAATATGTAATATGTATATATGTATATATAATATGTAAATATAAATTTACATATATAAATTAAGTTTATGTATTTATTTTGAGAGAGAGAGAGACAAAGAGAGAATGAACTGGGGATGAGCAGAGAGAGGGGGAGAGAGAGAATCTCAAACAGACTTTGTGCTGTCAACACAGAGCCCAATGTGGGGCTCGAACTCACAAACTGTCAAATCATGACCTGAGCCGAGATCAAAAGTCAGATGGTTAACCAGCTGAGCCACCCAGGCACTCCTCAAGGTACCCCTTTTCTTTTTTTTTTAAAAAATTGATATTTATTTTTGAGAGAGAGACAGAGAGCAAGCAGGGAAGGGACAGAGACAGAGAGAGGAAGACACAGAATCTGAAGCAGGTTCTAGGCTCTGAGCTGTCAGCACACAGCCTGACATGGGAATCAAAACCACAAACCACAAAATCATGACCTAAGCCAAAGTCAGAGGCTTACCCAACTGAACCACGCAGGTGCCCCAAGGTACCCCCTTTTTTGAATGGTGTCAGGCACCTGACATTAAGACATACCTTTCTGACCTGTCCTCTTTCTGACCACTTAGCCCACTTTTGTTGATTCAATGTTAAAGATTCACATATTGACTTTATTCTGATTATAAAAGCATAACACATTCTCTGTTGAAATGTGGGGAGTAACATACAAAACATAAAAATCACTCATAATCTTACTATACAGAGATTACCGCTATTACTATGTTAATGTCTTTACCTCTAGTCTTTTTTTTAAATGTTTTTATTTATTTCTGAGAGAGAGAGAGAGACAGTGTGAGCAGGGGCGGGTCAGAGAGAGAGGGAGATACAGAATCTGAAACAGGCTCCAGGCTCTGAGCTGTCAGCACAGAGCCTGACATGGGGCTCAAACCCATGAACCATGAGATCATGACCTGAGCTGAAGTCGGATGCTTAACCGACTGAGCCACCCAGGCTCCTCTCCCTCTAGACTTTTAAATACACATACCTATTCTAGAGAAACAGAGAAGTGGATTGGTGTGATTTGTATTAATCTAGATACGTGGCTCTGTTCATATGAGCAGATTGAGACTTTGGTCTCCTTGGAAACCTCTGAGTCATCCTTCAAATCAGTATCTGTGTCCATTGATTATCAGTCTTTTTTTTTTTTTAATTTTTTTTTTCTTTTTTTATTTCTAGGAGAGAGAGAGAGAGAGCGTGAGCAGGGGAAGGTCAGAGAGAGAGGGAGTCACAGACTGAAACAGGCTCCAGGCTCTGAGCTGGCAGTCAGCACAGAGCCCGACGCGGGGCTCGAACCCCCGAACCGCGAGATCATGACCTAAGCGAAAGTCGGACGCTTAACCGACTAAGCCACCCAGGCGCCCCTGATTATCAGTCTTTAAGCAGTAGTGCCTGACATTTATTGGCACTTACTGTGTGCCAGCCACTTCTTGTATGCACAAGTATTAACTCATATAGCTATAAAGTAGGCGCAGTTATTATCGCCAGTTTACCGATGAGAACACTGAAGCAACTGGAAGTGCCCACTGCCGAACAGTAAGAAATTGAGCCCACGCCTGTGCTTTAAACTGTGATCTCTATATACTGCCTTTGTTTTTGTTTTTGTTTTTTGTTCCTGGTTTCAGCCTAAAAGACATTCTTACATGTGGGGAGTTTGGTGAGCCTCACTCTGGAGAGCCTCCCTGTTACCCTTGGCTATTTAAGGGAAGGGTGTTGATTTATTTTTTATTTTTATTAAAAAATTTTTTTTACATTTATTTATTATTGAGAGACAGAGTGAGAATGGGGGAGGGTCAGAGACTGAGGGAGACCCAGAATCCGAAGCAGGTTCCAGGCTCTGAGCTGTCAGCACAGAGCCCGACGCAGGGCTTGAACCCATGAACTGTGAGATCATGACCTGAGCCGAAGTTGGACGCTCAATCAACTGAGCCACCCAGGTGCCCCTATTTTTTATTTTAAAAAATGTATGTATATATTTAGAGAGTGTGTGGAAGGGGGAGAGAGAGGGAGAGAGAGAGCCCAATGCAGGGCTTGAACACGCGAACCATGAGATCATGACCTGAGTAGAAACCAGGAGTTGGACACTTAACCGACTGAGCCACACAGGTGCCCCAAGGGAAGGGTGTTCACAGAGAGGTCAGGTGACCTGGAAGAGCAGCCGGTTACCCCCACAGGGGCGCTCACCAGGCGCCGAGCGAGCCCTCGGGGCCTGATCCTCAGCCCACACGAGGTCTGCTTTCCCCAGGAGACCCCTGCACCTGGCCCAGCTCAGGGAAGGCAGGCGCAGGTCAGAACACTGCACTACCAGTTCACATGGAGAGCCGGAGGACTCCCTCCCATTTGCTGTCCAGCCCCTTCTGCCCCAGGGCACGCAAGCCACCCCTGACGGAGGCTGACAGGTTAGCAGCCTGACTCTGGTGGGGGCCACAGTTCTCACATTTCCCTGCTGGCCAGGCTTGAAAAAGTGATCGGAATTGTCCCGTGCCTCAGTTTCCTCATCTGTAAGCAGGATAATGCTAACACCTTCTTCTAGGGTTATTAGGACAGTAAGTGAAAAGAGCATAACCCACAATAGTCCAGAGTGAACTGTATACTCCTCGGAGAGGGCCCTGAGCTGTGCCTGACGTCTACTAAGTGTTCTACTTAGTACATAGTAAGTATGCTAAGTACATAGCAGCTTTTGATACTAGTGCAAATTATACCTGGACCAGCCCAACGGCAATTTATTAGAAAGCATACTTTCTTGTTTTCTCTCTGCCTCCAGGCACTGTGCTCTCTTTCGTCCTGGGTAGGAACTAGGTTTTCCTGTCCTTGTAGAAACCCACCGGGCCTGGTATACAATAGACCCTTAATCCCTGCTGGTTTCAGTGCACAAATAAGTAAAGGAATGAATGAATTCCCCCCACGTAGATCTATGAACCCCTCAAAATGGCATGCACAGGATCAGATTCCCAAAGGGGCACGTGACCCAGGATGTGCCTAAGGGTGGCCACAGGCCTTGGGGACAGGGTAGGGCAGGCCCCACCCTGGTTTGGCAGGAGCCCAGGGGGTGCCCGGGTGCCCTGGCAAATAAGCTTGGGGAAGGGCAGCCACTCTGAGCTCATTCGTGGGATCTGAGAATGGCTTTTGTGTGATCTGACATTTCGTGTCCAAATGTGAAATTCCTTGGCCCCCGCACAGAGTTGAATGTGTTTGCCGGAGCTGTTTGCCTTCTGATCTCACACGCACACCCCTGGTTTGTTTTCAGAGCTGCAGTTTCAAGGAACGGCAGCACAATTTAGAAACCAAATCGCGTGGCCAGAGTGAGGGCAGTGGCCGAGGCAGGATCCCGCTCCCCGCCCTTCCTGGGAAGCGAGGGGCAGTGTCCCGGCAGAGTTTAGGGGAAGAGGAAGATAGGAAAATATGACAAATCATTAAAGGGGCTCTGGAAAGGGCCAAAGGCCCCCTCATTATCTCTCTGCCTTCGCACAGCTGTTTGATTTCTCTGCATGCCAGAATCTATCATGTGCAGACATGATTTTAGTGGTTATAATTAGTACAGACTTTTTCTGCCTTTTTTTTAAATATAATATGATATTGTGACATTTTCCCACGTTGCTAACCACCTTCCCATTTATATTTGTAATTCTAGTCTGTTGTACTCTTTGCGTGAAATAACACTGAAAAACACATGCATAAATACAGTTGTTTTCTTTTGACATAGAATAGATTTCTAAGAGAAGGAATAATTGATCAAAGTGTTTTTAATGTCACAGATGCTTTTCCAAAGTGCAAAACTGAATTTGTGACGACTTTATCTATATATGCAGGAAAGGATCATTGCAACACAGTCCCACCATCATTAGATACTATTGTTTCACTGTTTTATAATTTACCCCATGTTTTCTAAGTGTTTAATTGTGGCCACACACATATACATCGCTGGTAAGAATGATAATTTTTTGGGCGCTTGTTTAACGTTTTCCGTCATAAATATATTTCTCTGTGACTTTCGTGTTTAGCTCTGGACTTTGAGAAACACACTTGCGCACACACGCACACCTGTTAGGTCACGTGTGATGCGACCCCCCCCACCCCCCCACCCCCCGCCTCACGTATTTTTCTTTTTATCCTCAGTTGGCTTTGTTTCTGAAACAACAGAAACTTAACTTTTTCAAGTTCAATATTTTGATTTGTTTTTAAATTTCTTCTCTTGCTCCAACCTTAGAACTTTATCGGGACACCAGGGGAGAAAAAAAGGGAGGAGGAAATCAAGACAGTGACAACCTTTTGGGAGGGGGTAAAATAAATAACACCCTCTCCCCTTGATCCAGACCTTAGTACCTTCCACCCTCAGGGCGAACCGGAGATTTCAGGACAATGTGTTTTCTTCCCATTTCACCAGTGAAGACTGTCCAGGTGCAGGCTAGCTGTGGGAGGAACTCTCTTCCTTCTCTCCCTTCCCGCCTCCCTGCGAGCTAGGGAAGGCCTTTGGTGGGGCGTCTGGGGCCCTTACGTGGCTGGGTGGCACCGGGGACCGCACTGCACAGAGCAGACCCCTGGGGCAGCGGGAGGCTGGCTTGTGGACCCACCATGGTGCCCGAGTGCCCTGCCCCGGGGCCTGCTCTCTTGGCAAAGGTGAGATGATGTACTGCAGTTGAGTGCTTGGCTTAACATCCGGCACCAGATAAGCCAACACAGATGGGAGCTGTTGACGCTGGTGACTAAAGTCGTTGTCACAGCCCTTTTTTTTTTTTTTTTTTTTAAATCGGGGGGCACCCAGCCTCTGTCACTGAGCACTTCTGCGCCAGCCTTTGGGCAGGCCAGTCTACACACACCGCCTGGTTTTGTCTTCACAGCAGCACTGGGAGGAGGGTGCGATGATTAGTCCCCATTTGGCAGACGAGCAACATAAGGCTTAGAGGAATTAACACGGCAAACTCAGAAGTGGCAAAGCCGGGGTTCCCCTCTCCGGTGTGTGACAGGCAGGGTGAGGCAGGCGGAACAGGTGTGATTTTTATCTGCATCTTGGGAGGCCGGGCATCAGGTAGTCTTGGTGACCTGCCTGCGGGCGCGCAGCAAATGCCGGGCAGAGCCTGGTCTTGGAGACACGGGTCTTGAGGCCACTGTGGACGTGGTGATAATTGCTGTCAGCCAAGGGCACACCGTGTGGCAGGTGTGCTGGGGGCTTCTTGGTTCTTATCAAGCCGGGAGGGGGTCCTGGGGAGAGCCTGGGTGAGAGCCAGGATCGCCTGCGCCTGCAGGTTTTGCTTTGCCCGCCCCGGTCTTACTGCATGTGGGTTTGCCCTGCAGCATCGTGGGATGTGTGCCTGGGCGCCAGCGCGCGGCCGGGGAACAACAGAGCGCCTTTGTCGCTGCTCGCCGGACCACCAGACTGTCCTTCTCGCACGTGGCCCACATCCCTTGGCTGGCTGAACAGGGGCAGCTGATAAGTTTTCCTTTCACTCTGTTTATTTTCCAAATTCACAAACTCTCTGGGGACAGGCTGATTAATAAAAATAGTCTCCTGGGAAATGTGTCTCCTCTTTCATAAAGCTTCCGCCGCACTCGGGCAAGCTGGGGCTCAGTACCGAGAGCTGGTTATGAGGAACAGCCCTGTGTAATAGCCAGCACTGTTGGCAAGCTTCCTTTGTGGAAGAAATGGGGTTAAACGTTGTCTCCAGTAATGCTCCAATGGCTCTCGTATTTGGGATTTTATCAACCTTCTTTTACAAGTGAATCCGGGAAGGTAGTAACTTATTCAAGACTCTCAAGCTTAGAAAGGGTGGAGCTAGGATTCAAACCCAGGTATAACCCAACTCCCAAACTCATACCCCTTAACGCTTCTACTCTCTACCCCCTGCCCTTCAGGGCCTGGTTTTCTGATGGAGGAGATAGAGGGTAGGTGAGGCCCAGAGCCTTTTTCTTATACGCTTTGCGTGCCTGGGTACTGGCCAGAGTCTGCCTTGAATTTTGGTTATGCTTGTCTGCTTCTCTGCTTTCCGCTGGAGCTGGGAGCTCCTGAAAGCTGGGTCCATGTCTGGCTAGACCGAATGCCAGCACACCAGCATGGCGCGGGGTGCGCAGGTGTCTGCTGAAATGAGAGAATGAATAACAAGGCCTGATGGAGAGGATGGGTAGGGGACCAGCTGTCTTGGCTAATTTGGAGTGGCATGTTTTTGGAAATGGTGTGATTTTAGTGCAAACTTTAGCCATAAAAGAGAGAAGGGGAAAACCCATTTCCTTGACTTCTGTTAGAACAGGACTTCACCTCCAGATGGTGAAGCCAGCCGGCTCTGGGGCCCCCGCCTCTGCTCCTTCTAGCTCCAAGGCTTCCGGAAAGTGACTTGACCTTACCACCTTCAGTGTCCACATCTGAAATGTAGGCCAGTATTTGTGCCCCAGAGGGAAAGCTGTGAGGATTAGCTGAGCAGATCTGCACATACAGTGGAAAGGACCGCTATGGTGACAGCTTCCCGGGAGAGTCTGTGTCACGTGAAAAGTTGGATTTTAAAAATTCAGTGATTTGGGTGTTGGGTACCTGGGAGTTCGTGATGTCATTCTTTCTACTTCTATGGATGCTTGAAACTTGCCACAATAAGGTGTTTTAAAAACAAGTAATAGATGGGGCGCCAGGGTAGCTCAGTCGGTTAAGTGTCCGACTTTGGCTCAGGTCATGATCTCACAGTTCGTGGGTTCGAGCCCCGTGTTGGGCTCTGTGGTGACGGCTCAGAGCCTGGAGCCTGTTTCAGATTCTGTATCTCCCTCTCTCTCTGACTCTCCCCTGCTCACGGTGTCTCTCTCTCTCTCAGAAATAAATAAAATGTTAAAAAAAGAGAGAATCTTAAAAAAAAAAAAACAAGTAATAGACGTCTGTTAGTTTTGCTTAGAAAACAAACACAAATATGGAGGCGGGGGCTGGGCAGAGAGGGTGAAGGTGGGGGAGGTCCAGGCTTCAGATTATGGAATGAATGAGCCTTGCAGGTGGTATGGCATAGGGAATATAGTAAAAAATACAAAACCAAAATTCAGTTGCGGATACAGCATGGGATAGAATGCAGAATGTACATGAAATTTGTAAGTGAAACGGCAGATTTGAAAGAAATGAATGGCTTAAAGCAGCTGCTTAGAATTATGACTTAAAATCAGGCCAAGGGTGCTTATGACCTCACCGGACCTTCAATGTTCTCATCTTTAAAAAGTCAGGAATAGTGGCACTTACTTTCAAGTACTTTATAAGTCAGGCAAGAGACGAGATGTGAGGGTGCTTTGTAAACTGTAGTTCTGCCTTCCAGTCGATGATTTGTTCGTCCGTTCAATATGTTTCTTGAGGCCCTGCTACGTGCCAGGTGCCAGGGTCGGCACTAGGCACAGTCCTGCACAGCTCTCATGGCATGCAGGGTAGACTGGAGCATTCTCCTGAGATCACAGTGCCCAGGTGCACATTCTGATGCTGCCACTCATTCCGTGGGTAATCATGGTGGGCCTCAGTTTCCTTGTCTGTAAAATGGGGACAGTGATCCTTCCACTGCATTGTTGTGAAGATCAAAAAGGACAATAGAAGTAAACTGCCTGGAGCAATGTCTAGCACACAGCAAGTGCTTAATGTATGTTCATTATTACTACCACCGCCCACAGAGAGCCTAGTGGGAAAGGCTCAGAATAAACAGAGAGGCAAAATGGCTTTAAACTGTTTGTGTCATGAAGAAATGGGGTGGAATGATATAACATGAAACAACACGTGGGCCCCTCCAGGGCACTGACCTTTAAGGTGAATCAATCGGATGATATTAAACAAGGAAAGAGGTGAGGGCAGAGGGCAGCAGAGGGTGAGGCCAGAAGAACTGCTCTTGACAGAGTAGTGTCAAGTTTACTGGGTACAGTTGGTCAGGTTGTGAACTGTTCAACCCTGGGGACATCTTAGACACTGTAGACCTGCATATATATATTTTTTAACCTCGAATTCCTGGAAGATAAAATGAGTGTGTTATTTTGATCAGGATATTACGCTGGTTTTCCAGCAGTTGGAAGTAAAGTGTTTTGAGGAAAGGACCCCTTGTTCTAATTGTAGTAATCGTAAATGTGTCGTATGGGTTAGTGGAGGCACAGGAGTGGGCGATAAGACAGGGGTGTGACTGGAATGAAGCTGGAGGGGTGGATGGGGCCACATCCCGCAGGGCCTCGTTGGCCTGGGAAACAAGTCTGGGTTGATCCTAATTCCAGTGGGACATTTTGGGGAGGAAAAGTGGATCTCAACCAACTTCCTGGGCATCCCTCAGGCTGACCTGAAGGGGGCGCAAAGTAGCAGCTGGAGGCCCCCAGAGGCTGCTGAGAGATGAAGAGGATGGTCTGTGCTAGCGGGATGGTGTCAGCCCTGGAAAGAAGCGATGTTCACTGCGCATTCGTTAACGAGGAAAAAGGCCAACACAAAGTAAAAGTCAAAGGCAGATGGGGAGAAGACAGGGTTTTGAAGATATTTTATAGCCACAGGTTATTTCTTTTTCCTGTATCTCAAAGTCCTTGAAGATGCTCCCACTTCTCCATCTTCTCGCTCTGGTCAAGATGCCTGTGTTTTGCTCCCACACGGCCTGGAGCAATGTCCAGATTGGAAATTCATCGCAAGCAAATGGATCTGGGACTTTGTGGTAAAGGGGGTGAGGTAGGCAGACCTCCGAGGCCGGAACTCGGGGCAGGGGCCAGTGGGCCCGCCAAGGGCAGGTGCGATGACTCAACTGGTGTCAGCACCAGCTGCCGTCTGGGTAGCTGTGGCTCTCAGTGGGACTGAGTACTCCTCGGCACCACCTCCATTGATCATCCCAGACGGGCGACCTCCCTGTCCCCTCCACGAGCAGAGGCAGGGGTTCTCAGGAGGTTGGTTAACTTGCCCACGGCACCATGCCTGATTCTGGAACCCTCCCTTGCCTTGCCATTCACAACCTCATCCCGTCATGGCCTGGCCCCCTCTGCCCAGTGTGCCCAAAGGAAAGCCACCATTTTGTTTAGTCGCTAACCAATGGAGACGTTTGAATTTGATTCTTAGTCTCGAATCTAAGGGCCCTCAGCTGGGCTTCAGGGCGCTGAGACCTGGAGGGGCACCCTTTCTCCAGAGCCTTGCTGGCCGAGAGTACAAATTTTGACTGTTTTGCTTCCTTGAAGCTTAGAATGGTGCCTGGTACATAGTAAAACCTCAATAAATGTCTGTGGAAGAAGTGAAAGATTACCTTAGGATTCAGGTTCTTATCCAATTGTTCTTCCTTAGCCTATGGCTTCTGGAACTGAAGGACATCGTTTCATGGGCTCTTAGTGAAGACTTAATGGTCCCTTTCCACGTTACGGGTGAGGCCCAGAGTCAAGCTCTCACAAGGTTGAGTTCAGGAACACGCTGACCTCAAGATAGACCCCCTTTCCCTCAGCCCGGTGCTACCTTCCTCCCTTCTCCATGCAAGTACTGTGACCATGGACCTGGCACCACAGAGAAGACACACAACTGTGCAGACAGCGGGCACAGCAGCCTGCCTCTCTGTGGGACGTGCAAATGTTCCTGTGATGGGGCAGAATCATCCAGACAGCCAGCCCTTGACAGGGGGTCAGCAGGCAGCACCAGCATAAGCGAGAGCTGATTTTTCAAGGGTTTTGCCTGGCGTGTGAGGCTGCAGGTGGCCTTGGCACAGTGCAGAATGCTCTCTTTGCCTGGAAGAGAATTCTAGAAAGTTGGAAAGAAGGGATCCTGGAGGTCTGCATCGGTGACACAGATGCCTCAGTCCACACTCTCTACAGGGGACAGATACTGCTAATCATCACCGCATTCCTTCCCACTTCCCACTGAGCTAGAAAGGGCTTAGTGCCTCCTCTGGTGTCCCAGCCAGTCATCAGCAATCAATTGCAGGTAGCTTCCTGCTGGGCCTTTTACAGGGGTGGAGGGGGGGACACTGAGGGTCCAAGGCGCTGGGAAGCAGGGGGTTGTCGCTATCTGTATGACTTTGAATGAGAGATTTAGCTTCTCTGAGTCCCAGTTTCCACCCCAGTATTTATTTACTAGACCACTCATTCATTTCTTCCACAAACATATACCGAGCACCCACTGCAAGCCAGGCACCAGGTTACCAGCTAAAGAAGGTGCAAGAAGTAATTTTTCTCCGTAACATGAACCCTTTTGGCTCTAATAGTCTATAGTACGTTGTAGCCCTCGTGATAGCTTTCCTGGCCACACGATCATTGTGGCTTTCCTTCTCCAAGCCTCGTCTCACTATGCCCTGTCCTCCTTCATATGTGGCTTCCAGAATGTTCCATCTTACTATGAACCAGGGCTTGCAGAGCCAGAGTTTGGGCCGCCCTGAGAATACTGCTGAAAGAGTGGCCACAGATGTCTGCTCTGCTGTCTGAAGTGCTTACAACAAATATTTGGATGACCCTTCATTACCTGAGCAGGCATTTCTCAAGTTTACACTGCAGGCCTGAGTGACTGTGGTATTTTGAGAAATAATTTCCTCTGGCCCTTGAATGTTTCTCCTGGAAGAATCACGTGGTGACCCGTGCTGTATATGTGAAATGTTTTGGGATATTAACGGAGAGGCTGATTCATACCAGATGGGGTGGAGATTCGAGGGAAATGGATGCATAAACTGGACACCATGATTCAGCTCCAAGTTTGGATTTTTAAGATGTACTAAAGGTCCGAGGCAAGCAGAACTTGACCTATTGCCTGTGCTGTCCCTTAAGTTTTTATGTGGCCTTAGCTCATCTGAGTCTTGGTCCTGCTCTAAAGGAGTCACTTCTACGATACTCAGTGCATAGACAGAATTCTGGTGGCATCTCAGAAAGTCCAAAGGAGCTTTTACTGGAAGCTTCCTACATAGAAAGTGCAGATTTGGATTAGTATCAGTGTTTCTCAAAATTAAAAAAAAAAAAAAATTCTGGATAAACATTTAAAAAAGAGCTACTAACCCCCATATCTTCTGTGTGTCTTCCACCAGCCGAAATTTTTTTTTGCCTAGCTCCATTCTGTAATTTATAATACACAAGGAATAGGCATTTTTGTGGTCCAAATTTGCCAGTTAAATAATAAGTCCTGTTGACTGTGGCCCATGTAGCCTGGCCCTATGCTGAGTGTTTTACATATATTATCTCTTAGAATTACCCTACCTATGATTATGAACCCCTTTTACAGATGAAGAAACAGACCCAGAGAGATGTGCCCTTGGCCCACTTGATGGGGGCAGGGAATGACTCCGCCCAGATTCGAACCTCGGGTCTGTCTGCCTCTAAGGGGCCCCACACTCTTCTCCACTCTACTTTCTCATGTTGGACTTGCCCTATCTCTGTCTCCCTGCACCTCCAGGACCCACACCTTCAGTGGTAGATCCATCAGGAAGGGAGGAGGGTCTGCCCATCTGAGGGCTGAAGAACAGGAGGGAGGCTGTTGCAGGGTGGTGTCTGCGGTCTGGGGGGTGAAGAGGATCCCAGAGAGAATGAAGAAGGTGAGGGCCTGAGGCTGAGGCGCTATTTTCCTTGTTACTGTTTAACTGTCTGTTCCAGGCGCTATGCAAAGTCTAGGGGCTACCGCGGTGGACGTGGCCCACCTTGGGAAGCTTGCAGCTGGATGGGGAGAAGGGCCACTTGAGTTCTAGTCTCAGCCCTGTGGCTTCTTAGCTGCACCTTTCTGGGCCTCGATTTTGTCGTCTATACAATGGGTTAATAATAATAGTGAGCCCAGAGTTGTGGTAAGTGCAATGATAGGAGTGCATGGGGAGTCAGGCACAGAGGAGAGTGGGGGGCTCATGCGGTCTGGGAGGGCCAGGTGGTTTCCTGGAAGAAGTGACACCTAAGTGACCATGGAGAGAAGAGAGGTTTACTGGTAAAAGGAGTGGAGAATGGGCTCCCAGGGGAGGTGTTGATTCTTTGGGGACCTGAGGACAGGCCCATGTGGCTGGAGTGACCGGCACCAGGTGGCGATGGTGACGTGGCTCTGGGCTGGGTCTCTTTTGGGACTCAGGCGGCCAACGGCAACCTGTAATTGGTATGGGCGGGGCTGGGGACATTCTCACCGCCCAACGCCACGGACCACAGCCTGGGCCCCGATGGCCCAGAGGGTGGAGAAGAGATTATTTGGGGGGTGCTGAGGGGAGCCCACAGGGAGCACTGTGAAGGAGAGTGTAGAGGGGAGCCGGAGGGGATCTGCGGCAGAGCGACCCCCGTAAGAGTGGATGTGCTCTGAAATGACTGTGAGAGCCCCCAGGAGTCGAGGGGATGGCCCTGTGGCGGGCTTGGTGTCCCAGGCAGGACGAAGCATTTGCTGAGTGCCTGCCCCGTACCAGCTACTCGGTTTGGACTTGGGGATACAGAGGTGAGCAGCACAGTCCAAGATCCTACTTATGGAGCTCACTGCGGGTGGGGCCGGGAGTCCCGGACAGAGCCATCTGGGAGGGTGGCATTTCCTGGAGCGGGTGAAGGACCAAGCCATGTGCTTGTCGTGGGGACTGTGTCCCAGGCAGGGCCACTGCCTAGAGCAGGGGCCCCGAGGCGGGACCGGATTTGGCGTGTTCACGTGGATGGTGTACGCGGTTTAACGTGAGGGGTGGGAGAGCGGGAGGAGAGAGAGTCAAGGACTCCGCTTCATGTAGGACTTGGTAGCAGAGGAGTGACGAGACCTCACCCTGATCTGTTGGTGAGGTGACTATGGGCGTCAAGGGCAGCTGGCGGGGGCCCGTCCCTCTGTCGAGCGACGGGAGACAGGTCACGCCTGCACAGGCACCTTCAGTCTGCTCTGCTAGAAAATGCCAAGCACCGCCCCGAGAACTAGGTGAGGCCATGCGTGTGGATGGCCACCCGGGCACCCGGCCGGCCGAGTGTGTGCTCGCTGGGGCGACTCTTAATTAGTGTCGTGATTATTAAAGCCCTGAGGACGAACTCCAGGCCGACTGTGCACTGCCTTTCATGTTCCCTGAAAATCAAAACTGTCTTCTGCTCTCTGCCCACAGCACGGGGCCTGCATGTCATTCTCCATCGTCCTCATGTGCCTTCATGTCACTGTGGCTGGGTGTCAGTGGAAAAGGCAGATGGCCCTCAGGCCTTTCTACCATAGGTGGCAGGAAGGTGGGGACTACGGGGTTCGTGATGGTTCTCACAGGCCGCCAAGGCCAATGTCTAGATGCCAAGGGTCAGGAGCCTGATAGAAAGAGACAGGGCCTAAGGATGCTGAGGAAGGGCACCCAGGCCAGGATGGGGGTGCAGGGAAGGCTTCCTGGGGTCGGGAGGTCCGTGCTGAGTTTTCCAGGTAGCTGGTGGTGGCAGGATGACTGGTGAAGCGTTCTAAACATCAAAGACATTTAAAAAAAAATTTTTTTTTAATGTTTTATTTATTTCTGAGAGAGAGAGAGAGAGAGAGACAGCGTGAGCAGGGGACGGTCAGAGAGAGAGGGAGTCACAGACTGAAACAGGCTCCAGGCTTTGAGCTGGCAGTCAGCACAGAGCCCGACGCGGGGCTCAGACCCACGAGCCGTGAGATCATGACCTGAGCCGAAGTCGGATGTTCAACCAACTGAGCCACCCAGGTGCCCCATCATCAAACACATTTTAAGGCATTTGAAATCCCAGCATATAGGAGAGGCAGGGGTGGGTGTGAGGGATTGAAAGAAGTCCTGAGGGGCGGAGTGGGGGGAGATGGAGCAAAGAGGTAGGTGAGCAGGATACACCAGATTCACAAAAAAAAAAAAATGCACTGAGGGTTAAGACAGGACCCGGAGACCGGTGAGGTGGCCTTGCGGACGCTAGGCAGTGAGAGACGATGGGTTGTGGACCAGGATGGTGGCAGTGAAGGTGGAGGGCAAATGTCCAAGGTCACCTGGGCAGCACTTGACTTGGAGATTGACCGAACTCGGACAGACGCAGAGAGATGAATGAGAGCAGATGCCCAGGGGTGTGGCTTGGCGGCTTGTGGGTGATGCCTTGGCAGAGACCCTGCAGCCAGGAGGAGGGTAGCAGAGGATGAGCTGGGCTTTGGAAGGATGGGGAGGGCCTGGGAGGTGCCCTGGGGAGACTCTCAGGAGGGCTGGAGCCCTGGAGGAAGGTCAAGTCCTAGGCGCGGAGGTGGGCCTCCCTGCAGATAGACAGAGGAGCCTCTGAGTGCTGGGCTGCCTGAACACTGGTATAGAAGGAGGAGAGAAAGAAAGTGAGATGTGTGAGTATGTCGCTTACTGCAGGGGCCTGGGGGCTGGGGTGGAGTCCTGGGCTCCCCTGGGCTGGAGGCCTTGGACTGGGGTTCTGCAGGATGCCCAGATGTGGGCAGGTAGAGGAGGGAAGTGAAGGGGGTCTCAACATGGAGAGAAATGTAGACCGTAACCACGTCCGAGGAAGGTTGTTCTTGGGAGGGGGATGCCAGGTGAGGAAGGTTTCGACTTGCTCTCACCAAAGGCATTGAATGTTAAGCTAAAGAGCTAAGGCTTTTTCTTGTAGGTGAGGGAAGCCCAGCATGGTTTGAAACACAAGAGAGACTTAATCAGAACCATGTTTAAGAACAAATTCTTTCTGGCGTCACTGCTTAGGCATGTGTCCATGTGCCACCAGTGCTCAGTGGACAGCATGCCGGTGGCTGTCCTTGCCCTCGGTGTGTCAATCCACGTAGCCTCAGCCCGGCCAGCTTCACTCAGTGGGGACATATGAGCGAGCAGAACTGGGAAGGCAGCTGGAAGGGTTGAAGCAGAGTCCACCTTGTCACCTGCACAACTGCCTTAACCCTTTCTCTGGCCTGGTTCTCTGGCCTGTGCTCTCGGCATGCAGGGCCGTGTCTTGGATCTGCCTCTGCGATCCTGGGGTATTGTCTCAGCAGGCAAGCAGCCTTAGTAGGGAGAGAGCACTCTGTGGGAAAACAGTGTTCTCCATGCTGCGAGGGTCCCCAGCCATGTGCTTTCCCCCACTGACCACTGCCCTGCACAACTGGCCATTGCCCACTGTAAAAAGGTGCCTGTGACTTCATAGTATCTAATACTTTTTGGATTGCTTCCTATGCATCAGACCCCAAGCAATGCATGTTCATTGCTCGTCTAGTCCTCCTCATTCTCACAAAGTGGGTTCTCTTGTACCCATTTCAAAGATGAGGATATTGAGGCTCAAAGAGGTTAAATAACTAGCTCAGGGTCTCCAGTCAGAGACTTTACATTCAGGATTTTTAATGCAGGCAGTGGGCAAGTTCATCCTTTTTTTTTTTTTTATGTTTATTTATTTTTGAGAGAGAGGGAGCATGCACATGAGCAGGGGAGGTGCAGAGAGGGAGACAGAGGATCCCAAGTGGGCCATGACAACTGAGAGCCCCATGCAGGGCTCGAACTCTCCAGCTGTGAGATCAACCTGAACCAAAGTTAGATGCTCAATTGACTGAGCCACCCAGGCGCCCCCAAGTTCATCCTTTTAACTCATCACCCTAACATCACTTTCTGAGTGGAGGCTGGACTCTGGGCTCTCTGGTGGTAGCACCCTGGCCACCCCCTCCTCCATAACTTGGCTGCAGGATGAAGCCTCCCTGGAGATCGGTGGCCCATCTCAGGGCATCATGGAGTGCTGATAGTTAGAACCCCCGTTTGGTCACTCACTTGATGTGTGTATTCTAGGGATCATCACTGAGATCCCTTACACCTCAGTTTCCTTCTCTGCAAAATGCGGACCATTAGTCCCCACCTCTTAGAGTTATGCAGAGAAAATGAGATAAGGCTCTGAAGCACTTAGAGTAGGCGAAGCGTAAGGGAAGGGCCAAGTAACGGTGGTCATTGGAGTCTTATCACCACCTTCGTTGCCTCCTTGCGCAGAGGACGCAGAAGCCACTTGGCCAGTCGCGAACAGGTGCCAGGGGCGCGTGGGGGGGTGGGGCGGAGCCTGAGTACAGGGAGGATGAATCACTGACCGCTGAAGCTCTGCATTATGAACGCCCTGATTCTCAGACTTTTAACGAGGGCCGGGTTGGAAGCCCTTATATGGAAGGCGCGACGCAGCCTCCGCGGCAAGCGCCTCCCGGGGTCCCGAGTTGCCATGGAGTCCCGCAGGCTGCCTGGAGGCGGATGCCCGCGGCAGCGCGGCGAAGGAGCCCCCCGCGCAGGTCCTCGGTCTGAGGCCTGAGTCTTGGCCGCGCCGGCTTCCTCCTTTGCACGGGCCCTTGCCCGCTCCCCCGGGACCCTGGGGGCGAGAGATGAATTGATGGAGACTGGAGCGGGCGTCCTCGGGACAGTGGGGTTTCTGTGCGGTGCCCGCTGCAGGGCTTGAGCCCCCTGCCATTCCAAAGAGCGGACGCGCAGCCGGGCGGAGGGGACCTGAAATCCCGTCCCCGCCGCTCGCCGAGCTGTGCGCCTTCCGCGCGCGCCGGGGTTCGGCCAGCAGAGGCGCCGCCTGGAGCCTGCCGCGCCACCTCCAAGGCGGCGGCCCACTCGGGGGCGAGTCCCGGAGAGGAGGGGCCGGGTCTGGGGGGCGGGCGGACGCCGGGCCGAGCCGCGCGCCCGCCTTCCCCGGCCTTCCCCCGCCGGCGGGGCTCCGCGGGGCGGGGCGCGGGGCGGGCCGGGGAGGAGCGCGGGGAGGAGTCCGGGCTGCGGCGGCGGCCGCGTCACAGCAGTGCTCCCGCTGCCCCGCCGCTCAGACCCGGCCCGAGCGCCGCCGAGGACGCGGACGGGGACCCGCACGGGCACAGGGGCTGCGCCGGAGGCTCCTCTCGCGGGCCGGGGCTGCGCGACCATGGCGGACAAGGAGGCCGGCGGCGGCGACTCGGGGCCCCGAGGTGAGCGCAGGGCGCGGGTCCTGCGGCTGCGGCGGGGCGGGCCGGGGAGGGATGGGGCGCGCTCGGCCCGGCGCCCCCCGAAGCTCCCTGTCGGGCCGCGGGAAAGTGGGCGCGCACCCGCAACATCTTGCCCTAGCGGGTGGGCCCGGGGTCAGCGCCGCGGCGGGGCAGGGGGTCCTGGGGGCCGCCTCCGGCCCGCACATCACGTGCTGCGTTCCCCGCCAGGGTGCGGACACTGCGGCGGGGCCCGCAGCCCCCTGCCGGGCGCTCTGACCATCCCTGTCGCGGGGTGGCGCCTCCTGCGGGGCCCCTTGCGAGTGCGGGTGAGAACCGCCCCACCGTGTCCATCCCTTGCGCACTGTGCGGGGACGCCCGCGCTTGCGGAGTAAAGGACCGACCGCCGGGTGGCCCCGAATCCCCAGCGGCTCTTTTCCGTGACTCAGCGAGGCGGGGGTGGGAGCCTGGGGCAAATCGAGGATTTGGAGCGGTCCCCTCGCCCCGCCGAGGTCGGACGTCCACGCCGGGAGGGGGGCTGCAGCTCCAGGCTGAACTGCGGCGCACAGCCCGCCCCGCCCATCCCCAGGGATTCTGCGGGCTGTGGAGGAGTGAAGCGGCGGGGGCTCGGCTGTCCCCTCCTTGCCCGGGCTGGGCAAGGAAGGTGGCGCCCAGTGCCGAGGACCAGCACTCGCATTTTGCAAACGTGCCATGGTTG
Source organism: Hyaena hyaena (assembly GCF_003009895.1). Classification (NCBI taxonomy): domain Eukaryota; kingdom Metazoa; phylum Chordata; class Mammalia; order Carnivora; family Hyaenidae; genus Hyaena; species Hyaena hyaena. The sequence continues at coordinate 627,854 of NW_024080755.1, read as the reverse complement.
CTTTCTTTGGGGAGCGTGGTTAGGGCTCACATGGGGCGGGGGTGTTGGGTAAGGAGCGAGAGAACCCGGGAGCGGGAGGTAGAGGTGGAACAGCTTTTGGAGCCCAGGGCCGTAAATCATGGTTTCGCCAGCCTAGGAAACAGCCTGGCCAGGATCGTGGGTCCCAAGTGGGGAAAGTTGGGCGCACGGAGACGCCGCGCGTCCCTGACCTGAGGGTCTTCAGCACTAGTAACCGCTGGAGGGGAGCGGCAGTGTAAGGCGCTTGGCGCGGATGAAATGAAAATGTCGGGAAAGTAAGGGAAATTCATCCAGGAAAGGCTTTGCGGGGACCGCAAAGCTGGGGAAACTGAGTCAGGTGGCGGCGCAGGCACCATGGGCTGGGTGCTTGCAGTCTTGCTGTCTGTGGCCGCGGCCCCCGCCCTTTGCTGCGCTCCGAGCGGCACCTGCCCCCTCCCCAGCCTATTGTTCCCGCAGATCAGGGAGGTGCCTCCTTACCCGGCCCTGGCACTGCGGTACTGGGGGAGTGCGGGGGGGAGGGGACATCCTGACAGTGCTCACTCTTGGGAGCAGTCTTGGAGAGGCCAGGCGGGGCCCAAACACACATCCAGATCTCCCCCGCCCCCTGCCCTTCCTCAGCTGGCAAACGTGGTTGATGGGCTGGTGGCTTTGTCTGGATATCACTCAGCAACTGACTGATTTATCACCCCCCCCACCCTTTTTCTTTACATTGGAAAAAAATAGGATAATAGGGGGAGACATCAGAATTGCCAAGAATTGCTAAAGCTTAAGTTAGGGAACCAGTTTCTTGCCTCTTGTGCTGGGATAAATAGTGGCTGGCTGTATTAAGTGTAAGGCTCGCCATAACGTGTGTGAAATCAGAAAGAGTGAGCTGGGACTTGCCCCCTCCCCCCATCATTTTGGAAATGATGCACCCCTACCCTACACACAGGCACACACAGGCACTGTGTGGTTGTCTCCCCTCAGGCTGGGAGAGCTCCCCATCCAGGATAGGGAAACACATGCTGGGTGTGCTGGGCCACCTGGCACTGTTCACCCGTGTCTATTCTGGAGTGTGTCTTCACTTCCAGTGATCTGCAGTTCAAGGCAGCCAGTGAGAATATCCGACACATGGACTTGGGACACAGAGCAGGCTGTCCTTGGCAACTTGCTGCTTCTCTCTTGGTTCCCATCCCTTCATCTCTAAAATGGGAGATATTAATAGTATCTCATAGGAGCAGACCCTGCTCACCCACCATCTAACACATCTATTTCTGAGGCTTCCTCGCTGAGTGTTCTGCGCTGGGCAATGAACATTCATGATCTTATTTGTTGAAAGCCTCGTCAGATCTGTTACCAGCATTCCCCTCTATCCCAGGCGGAAAATCTAAACATTTCCAGTTGAAAGACCTATCCAAGGTCACACATCTAGGAAGTATTGATTTGGACTCAGGCCATCTGATTGTAGGGCTCTCACCCTTCACTGCCAATCCTGCATCGCCCCTGTGGGTGTGGCCAGTGATTACTACTCTATTAGGAACACAAAAATGGTGTTCTTCAGGAGATCATTTCAAGGATCCTTTTGGTGCCAAAGGGTGAGTACCAGAGGGATCCAACTGTGTTGGGACTTGGGAGCAGCAAGAGCGCTGGCCAGTGTGGGGTGCCAGAAAGGCTGGCCTTAACATTTTCCCCAACAAAGCAAGTGGGGGTGGGGCGTGGGCGGAGTCGCCCATGAAACAAGAATGTTGATAGTTGTGGAAGCTGGGTGATGGGTACATGGTGGTGCATTACTGTTCCCTTCGTATATGTGTGCAGATTTCCTTAATAGAACATTTAAATTAATTTACAAAGCCGGAAGGGCCACCTTTTAATCTTTAGACCCCCACCAAGACCTGGGTTGCGCTGAGGCTGAGATAGCGCCCTTGGTGACCCAGTAGAAACCTGTAATATGATCCAGGGCAGGGGTGGAGTTAGGAACAGCGAACCAGGGGGGTTGCCTGTGTCGGGGGTACCTCTGGAGGCATTGCGTTGGGCTTTGGGGATGGAATTCCAACACCTTAGCAGTTAATCATGATAGAAATAAACATTTTAAACATGGACATTTATCGAGGACTTAGTGTATGCTGAAATCTGAAGATATCAGATTATTTCATTTGGCCCTGGCCAAATAACCTCTGTTATTGCATGACTGGCTAGGAGAGAGGCCCTGTTACCCCTATTTCATTGAGGGGAGAGCTGCCAGGCCAGCCTGGCACAGCTGGAAATGGGCTTGAGTGAAGGTTAGGAGGTGGCCGCGCTGCCCAGCCTCTCTTAGCACATGCCTGGTCTGTCATAGGCCCATAGGGAATTCTCCTGAGTGTCCGAATGAATGAGCATGTGGCCAGTAGAGTGTAGCTACCCCACTTTTCCGTGGCTGCCGAACTACAGATGGAAGTGGAAGGGCTCTGGTTTTGGCTCTGAGGAGCCAAGGAAAAAGTTGAAATGATGCTCTGGGTGTCCCTGGAGATGGTTATGGCCATGGACCCACTTCTGTGTCCGTACCTGCATCTACAGCTCTGTCTGCGGCCACTGTGGTCCCTCTGTACTTCCTGTGGCTGTCGTTCCTTGCACAGTGTCCTGTGTTTCCCAGAGCCCTGTAGTCTCCTTTAGCCCTCATGCAGTTCTCCTTGCCAGGAACCTCTTCCCTTTCCCCAGCAAACTCCTACTTATCCTCCAAAACCCAGCTCAGGTATCACTTCTGGGGAAGCCTTCCTAGGCTCATCCATCTTGGTCAGATCTTGCCTGTGTGGTCCTGGAGTCTTGGGTACCGACTGTTGATAACCTCAGCTAGTGTCCAAGAAGTGATTATGACGTTCCCATTTTATATGTGTACTTCCCATTGACTCTTCCACCAACCCTATGAGGCTGTGTTATTAGGACCCCATTTTGCCAACGAAGCAGTTGAGGATTTTGAGATGTCTGGTAATTTTCCCAGCCAAGGAATCAAATCACCCAGCCAATGAATGCTTGAGGCAGGATATGAAGCAGTCACGGACCCTATAAGCTTGTGCTTTTCTCTTAATGCCTTTTCTCCCAGTAAGGGAGAAGAGGGATTATATCTTTCATTCGTAATCTTAGTAAGGGCACATAGTAGGTGCTCACTGAACATCCTACTCTGTGTCCGATGAGTATCAGTCAGTAATCCATAAGGGAATGCAGCAGTGAGGAATGGCATCTACATCCTGCCCACTCCTCAGTGAAATGGTGCTTCTAGAAACATGGGTGCTCAGGAGTGGGTGGAAGTGAAGAGGAGTAGGCAGGGCTCAGTCAATCCTGGAAGAGATGAGACTTTGATTCCAATGAGAGTTTGAGTGACGAGTCAATACTATGGGGGCGAAATGCTCTCTCATTGCATAAATAGGCCTCTGGTAGGGGAGAAAGCTTCTTTATTATTGCTGTGCATAATGACAGTGGCAGCGAGGAACCAGGGGCTTTAATGAATGAGCAGCACGTGCATGGCAAGGAGAGCGTGCCTCTCTGCAGGCATGTCTGGGCATGGAATGCAGGGAGAGCCAAGGAGGGCACCAAGAGCTGTAGGCACTCCCAGAACCGACACTGGCCCCACCGCAGTGGGCTCTGCAAATCCTTGCTGCCTTCCTTTTACTGGAGATGACTCCGGATCCATGGCTCTGAGAGGTGCAGTAACAGGTGCAGAGGAGGAAAGGAGCAAAGTGGCTTTGGAGCCCAAAGTGCATGTCAACTCCAGCTAAGCTTTCCTTTGCTGGTCCATGCAAGGGGAACATGATGCCTGCCTCGGCCTGCTGTGGGAATAGAGCAGGTGTGAGAGGGGCAGGAATGGATCAAATTCTTTAAGAGGAAGGGAGAGGTGGCTTTCCTGCCTCTGTCTCCCAGATGCCCATGGTGATTGCCATTGCCTTGCCTGGCATGGTGATGGATCCGGCTGGTCTGGAAGCTTAGAAGGTGGGCAGATTCTGCTTCATTGTTTTCAGACGTGGGGCTTTGTGGAGAATATGTCTAGGTTCCTGATGCCTTTGGACCTTCAGTGCTCCACCCTGAAGTGATGAACACCTCTTTCCTGGCAAACACGACACCAGCCCCCTTGAGCACCTTTCCCCCATCTCTGCAGATTCCACTGGGTGCGAGGCTGGTTCTGGAGCATATAGGATCAGAAGCTACACTAGTTGGCTGCTGGACATCGCCTGGGGTTAGTTCTTTATCCCGGTTGCCTTAGGATCACCTGGGGGAGCTTTGTAAAAGTCTTGATGCCTAGGTCTCCTCCCGGAACTATTGTATCAGGACTTTGAGTCAACAGCCAAGTTTGAGAATCAGTGAGTTACCACATATCTGGAGTTCAGACTTGGGACTCAGCATGCGGGGGCTGGGGGCAGGGGCATCGACACGGTTCACTCCCTGGTGCTAGACTGTCTGCATCAGCAGAGTTTATAAGCACCAGCTCTGTGTTAAATGCTTTGCTTGTGTTGTCTTGTTTAATCTTCATAAATACTCCATGAAGTGGGAGATGTTACACCAGGGGAAACTGAGGCTCAGAGGAATTGAATACATTCCCCAGGGTGAGAGAGCTGGGGGTGGGGAGGGGCGATGTTACAACAGAGCTCAGGGCCGGCAGCAAAACCTCCATGGACTCCTGTTATCCTTAGGGAACCTTTTCTCAATCTTCAGCCATTTGAGATTCACTCTCCTGATTCCACTGTATGTACTGACCATCTAAATTGTGATTTATTGATTACTTTTGAAATTGATCTGCTGTTTTTAAAATAGGATTTAAGAGTCTTATTTGTGTAAATTCCATAAATGGGTCACCTGTGTCACTTGCCACACAGGGAAGGTAACCACAGCGAAAATGTGTGGAAACCCAAATGTGGTCAGAATGCTTTAGCCAGATGCCTTTTCCTTTGGAAAACTTTGTGCTGAGGCTGCACTCTGGGCAAGAGGGAGGCCAGAGGATTTTACATGAGGTCAAGGATACGGGAGCACCAGAGTGAGATGTTCTGTTTCTGGAAATCAATCTCCAGAGGGACTTGAACAGGAAGAGCAGTGCTTGGGAATCACTGGGGTGGGGGTGGGGGGTGGGGTGGGGGATAAGGTCCTTATGATTTTCAGTCCCAGACCTTCTGGAATTAGACTTTCCAGGGAAAGGGGCTCTGGGAATGGATTTGCAAAGCCTGCCAAGTGACTTAGCCTCTCTCCCACCCCACCTCAGTGTCTTCATCTGTAAAGTGGGAATAATCAATAGTACCCATTCCAGAGCAGATTTCATTTATTCCCACAACCTCTGCTAAGTTTGTGGCTCATTTGCTGCTCTCTGTTATTATGTATTGTTATGAATCCTGCAGACACAGGTGCGGCATTCATCAGTGGCTGCGTTTTGTCCAGAAGGTCCAGAGGGGACCAGGGCTGGCCTGAGATCCCACAGCTGGGAAGGGACAGAGCCCGGCCAGAATCTTTGGCCACATGGCTTCTTGTCCAGCAGGCCCAGAACTGTGGAGGCGAGCTGGGTGTCTCGGGCTGTGGGCCCCATTTAATGCCCATGGGGCCCTTTGCCAAGGCTCTGAGCTCCCTGCTGGGCTTCTTGATTGGAGCAGCAGAGGGGTTTACTAGTCTTTTTTGTATCCCGGGACTCTATCCAGGGCTGCCGACCTCTGCTCTCAGGTGGACTCCCAGCCTGCCATTGGACGGGCTCTGTCTGTGTGCTGCGACTCCAGACCTGGAGCCTCGCAGATACTGCTCTGAGCTCTTCCAGGACCACCCCTCCTCTTCCAGCCTTGACCATGACCTGGCAGCTAGGGATGTCAGCTGGGGCTGATGGCTGCTCCACAGTGCCCCAACTGGGGGAACTGTGAACTGCAGCATATGGGCCTGGGTTTTACCTTGAGGGCGGCCATGCGTCCTGGTTGGCACCTCTTGTGCAATGATGAAAAGTGAATTTATTAATCGTGACTTCTTTCGCTTTCTGAGTCTCCCAGTTTGGAAGATAAATTATGTGGTGGTGCTACTTAGCTCTGTCCCTTCCCCAGCCATGTGGGCCTCAAGTGGGAGAGAGAGGCAAGGGGATGTGTGGTTAAACCTGGGTTCAGCCGTGTGTAATTCCTGGGTGTAACATTATGGCGCCGCCAGTTCTCCTTCTGTAAACAAGGGTGACTATCAAGCTCGATCCAGTGGGGTGCTGTGAGAATCGAATGACGGAATATAAGTCAAGTCTAAGCACGTGCCTGGCGCATGGCAGGTGCTTCCTAAGTGGGTTGTTATCAATGCCAGTTTGCTTTGGGAGTTGTCATGGTGAGACGTGAGATCTGGAGCCCTACTGCCTGGCTTCCACCCCGGGCCGTGTCACTTACCTGCTCTGTGGCCCTGGTAAGTTACCAAGCCTCTCCAAGGCTCAGTTTTTCATGTGTAAAATATGGATTGTAATTGTTGTCTTCATGTGCTTTTGGTGAGGATTTAATGAGTTTGTTTAAGAAGAGCACTTAGAACAAGGCCAGTCATAAGTAGACATTAAGTTAATGTTAACTATTATTATTAGCTGCTGTTGTTATTAAGAATAAGAGTCCTAAGTTGCATTCTTGTAGGCAGGAGAAATTATCTGCGAAGTTAGTGTCCTATTGCCACCGTAAACATTACCACAAACTCAGTGGCATAAAACAACACAAATTTACTCTCTTCTAGTCTGGAGGTTGGAAGCGAGTCCAAAGTGGGTCTAACTGAGCTAGCATCAAGGTGTTGGCAGAGGCGTGTTCCTTCTGGAGGCTCTGGGTGAGATTCGGCTTCCTGGTCTTTTCCAGCTTCTAGAGGCTGTCTGCATTCCTTGGCTCGTGGCCCCTTTTCCTGCCTTCAAACAACATCACTCCAACCTCTGCCTCCATTGGCACATTTGCTTTCTGACTCTGCCCCTCCCACCTCCGTCTTTTAAGGACTCTTGTGTGAAGACCTCCTCTGAGGCCCACCTGGATGATCAGAACTGCGTCTGCCTCTCAAGATCCTCGGTGTAATCACACCTGCAAAATCCCTTTGGTCATGTAAGGCGACATCTTCATAGGTTCTGGGATTAGGATACAGATATACTTGGTGGGATGCTATTTATTATGCAGTCTATGACAGCCAGAAAGACTGGGGTCTTGCCTAGATTTAGGAATGTTAGTTAGAGAACCTTCAGTCTCCCGCAGGGGTGGTTTGAACATTAGGAACTGTTCCTCCTTTGGTGTTTTATATGGGTTGGGTTCTTGCCTGCTGTGTGATACCTTTCTGGAGTTTGGGTTGTTGGTTAGCCCTTGGCTTTTATTTAAAAAAGAATTTTTTTAAATGCCTTTTTATTTTTGAGAGAGAGAGACAGAGTGCAAGTGGGGGAGGGACAGAGAGAAAGGGAGACACAGAATCCGTAGCAGGCTCCAGACTCTGAGCTGTCAGCACAGAGCCAGATATGGGGCTTGAACTCATGAATGGTGAGATCATGACCTGACCCGAAGTCAGATGCTTAACCAACTGAGCCACCCAGGTGCCCCCCTTGGCTTTTAATCAATCCTGGTCAGGTCCTTGGGCACAATACCACTTTGGGGATTGGTTTAGCCCCTTCTCAGGGGCCTGTGAAATCACTGAGCCCTAAATAAAAAAAGATGTATTGGTTCCCAAGTGGGAAAGTTATTAAAATATTAAAGAATAAGTGAAATGTCTGCAGAGCGTCACATTATATCTGCGTTTGCTAGGGGACAAACCACCCCGGAATTTAATGGTAGCCATTAAAACGGTAGCCATTTTATTTGCCAGCGATTATGTGCTGGATGCTTGTTTGGCTGGTCTCGCCTGGGGTCACTCATGTGACTGCAGCCATCTCTCGGCTCCACTGGGCTGGAGAGTCCAAGATGCTCTCACTCATGAGTGTAGCGGTTGGTGCTGGCTGTCAGCTGGGCTTCTTTTTCCGTTTGGTGTTTTCTTCTCCAGGAGGCTGGCTTGGGCTTCTTTACATGGTGGTTTCCGAGCAACAAGAAGATGATGAACAGGGGGTTGCAAGGAAGGCTTCTGGAGAAGTTGTGTGCTGTCCCCTCCGCCTTCTGGTGGTCAAAGTATGTCAGGAGGTGCACCAGATACAAGAGGTAGAGAAAGAGGTCCACCTCTTTGTGGGCGGTGCTGCCAGGAATTTGTGGCTACTTTACGTCGGAGTCAGTTTGACTAAAAAGATAAAAGAACAAACTGTAAAAAGTTGAATTCTGTGTTAAAGCAGCTTGCAGGCTGGATTCACTGCCTTCTTACAACGTTCCATGAATGTGTAGTGTCAAGAAGTCTGCCCGCTGTAAATCAGATCTTACTCATGGTCAGATTATCCAGAAAGCCACTTCCGGTTATCTTACAGGTGAAATTACTTGGTTGTTGGTCTAAAGCTCGTGTTCCCATGATTGACAAATGGGGAAAGGACGTTGGTGCAGGAAGTTGTGTTTGCTCACTGACGGTTTTAACCAGTGTGGTTTGTGTTGTGATAGACCGGAAAGTGCTTTCTCATGAAGGAAGAGCAATAAGACAAGAACTAAAAAAAAATGCTAAAAGTCTACATATAGTGCACGTTGTGGCTGTTTTAGTATCTTTCTACCCTGCTCAGGCTGAAGGGGGAAGCTGAGACGGCCAGGGAAGGAACTGGAAGGCATTGCACTGTAAGAACCCAGTGTGTGCAGAAGACACCCTGGGTAGGGTTTTTGATTTGGGTGAGAATGGTCTCTGTAGGAAGCGAGTGGCCCCGGGCCACCTGGGTGGCTCAGTCAGTTATGCATCTGACTTCAGCTCAGGTCATGATCTCATGGTTTGTGGGTTCGAGCCCTGTGTTGGACTCTGTGCGGACAGCTCAGAGCCTCGAGCCTTCTCTGGATTCTGTGTCTCCCTCTCTCTCTGCCCCTTACCCACTCACACTGTCTCTGTCTCTCAAAGAATAAACATTAAAAAAAAAAAAAAAAGGAAAAGAAATGAGTGATTCTGAGGCCCATCATCTCAAAGGAGAAGCGCCCCCCATCGACTGATCCCCTGGGGCTTTGGGTCCAGGGCCTGGAGCGGCTCACTCTGCTAGGGTATTAACTAGAGCCCTGACTACTTTGGGAAAGGCTCAAGTGACAAGGTCCTATAAGTCTTGAGTGATGTGCACCAACCCTGTCTTTTCCATGAATCCTATTATTTTTAGTGTGAGATTTTGCAGAATGTGAAGATTTCCTGGACAACATACCACACTGCGGCAGAAACGCTTGTATTTCTGCGTGCTGTAAGGACGAATGTCCATTTAAAACTATTTGTCCTGGGGGTGTCTGGGTGGCTCAGTCAGTCAAGCACCCGACTCTTGATCTCGGCTCAGTCATGATGATTTCCTTGTCCTGGGATCGAGCCTTGTGCCGGGCTCTGTGCTGATGGTGCGGGGCCTACTTGGGATTCTCTTTTTCTTCTTCTCTCTGCCCCTCCTCCACTCACACACACACACACTCTCTCTTAAAATAAATAAACCTAAAAAAGTGTATATTTGTTGGGGTGCCTTGTGGCCCAGTGGGTTAAGCGTCTGACTTCGGCTCAGGTCATGATCTCACACTTCGTGAGTTTGAGCCCCATGTGGGGCTCTGTGCTGACAGCTCAGAGCCAGGAGCCTGCTTCAGTTTCTGTGTCTCCCTCTCTCTCTGCCCCTCCCCCGCCAACGCTCTGTCTCTCTCTGTCTCTCAAAAAAATGAATAAACGTTAAAACACTTTTTTGAAAAAACAATATATATATTTGCCTTGTTACAGAGGGGACCTCAGATGACTCGGCCAACTGGAAAAGGCTCCTGTCTTACCTACACCTCGTTTCTAAGAACATTAGCTGAACTTTTGTGACTGTTCTACTTCTCAGATGTATAGCATGTTTCTGAGCAGCTTCGCTTACTGTTTCCACTTTTATTGTCAGGAAACTTGAGGCTCCAGGAAGGTAGGAAGGTAGGAAAATTTTGGCAGATGGACCCACTAAGCGCCCTGAGATCTCAGTGGGAAGTGGGTTTTGCTGGTGTCCATTGTTCCCCATAAACTGATCCTCCTTATTGCCTTCTGTGTTTTGTAAATAAGACCCCATGGGGCATGTGGGGGCCTCAGTCAGTTGGACATCCCACTTGGGCTCAGGCCATGATCTCACGGTTTGTGGGTTCGAGCCTCACATCAGGCTCTGTGCTGACAGGGCAGAGAGCCTGCTTTGGACCTCCTCTCTCTCCCACTCTCTCTGCATCTGCTCATGCTCCCTCTGTCTCTCAAAAATAAATAAACATAAAAATAAAAAGGCCCTCTGGCCTTGTGCCTTTCCCAGTGACTGAGCACAGTGCTTTCTGAGCCCAGATTCCCGGGTCCCGCATGGGACGCAGATGGGGTAGGTGCTAGCGCTCGGGTCTGCTGCCTCGGAGGCCACAAGCTGGCCTCTTTGTTTGGCCCCAGGTTTCCATAGGCTAAAGGCTACATTCCTCTGGTCACTTCCTTCCTTGCCTTTCCTTTTCTCATTGTCCCTGAGTGCCGGTTGGGATAAGAAACTGTTTACAGCACAAACGTCAGGAATCCTTTTCCCAAGGCGGAGATGGAAGTTGTTGAGGAAACAGAGCCCGTAGGTGGCATTGACCATCAGGTGAGACCTGGTCCGCCAAATGCTGGGGCTGGGCCTACCCTCACGCTTCCCAGATGGGGAAACTGAGGTCAGGGAGGGCTGAGGAGACTGCTCCCAATACTTGGCAAGGCCAGCGTGAGAATCCAGGTCGGCTGGCTCCCTCTACACACTTCCCAACTGAACCCAGGGTGGCCTCGGAATCCTTCTTAACACGTCAGTCCAGCCAGCCCCTCCGGATCAGAGATAGCACCGGGGTCTACACTGCTTTGCCATCAGTAACTTAATGACTTGCCCCTCCCCACAGGAGTTACATTTTAAATTTTTTTTTTTTTTTTTTGCATTTATTCAGTTTTGAGAGACAGAGAATGAGTGGGGAAGGGGCAGAGAGAGAGGGAGGCACAGAATCTGAAACAGGCTCTGAGCCATCAGCACAGAGCCTGATGTGGGGCTTGAACCCACAAACTGTGAGATCATGACCTGAGCTGAAGTCGGATGCTTAACTGACTGAGCCACCCAGGCGCCCCACACAGGAGTTATATTTTAAACAAGCGTTTGAAGAGGTAACGTTTAACGTAGAGGCCTGAGGTGCGCAGTCAAATTGCTCTGAGTGGGAGTCCCGAACCGTAGAGCCCCAGGCGCCACCTTCTCTGCTCCCTCGCATAGTCCCTCCACTGACATTGGTGGTTGCCTGTTTTTTGTGCCAGTGGTAAGTAGGGCTTTAGTTACAGGTAACTATACGTTTTCTAGTTAGAGGACGCCAAAGAAGAGATTTTGTAGGGAGGATCCCAGCCTGGCTCCTGGGACTCCCTCTGTGCTGGGTCTAGGAGGGAAAGTGCCGGGAGCCTGGGGTTCTCCCCCCACCCCACCCCATCTCCTCTGCTTTACCCTGCGTGTGGCCTGTGCCCCCCTCCCTGCAGCCCCACTTTATGGGCTTCCGAATCTGTCTTGCTCCAATCCCGATTCCCAGGGGGAGGCCCCTAGGTCCAGGCATGATTACGATCTGTCCCTGGAACTATTGCCCCTGGTCAGGGGCTGGGGTCACTTGCTGGGAGAAGGGAGGAGCTGGGGGGAGCACTGTCCTGTGGTCAGGGAGTAATTGCCTATTACAGACAGTTACAGTGCTAGTAACCGAGTGAGTCATTCACAGTAGGTGGTTCCTGGGTGAGGGCTGTGCGTGTAGAGAATAGATGGGCAGCCTCTGGGGAACTGCTCGTTTTTTAATAGCAACAGATAACTGATGCGGTCCTATTTTCCTTTTTTTTTTTTTTTATGAATTAAATATAATAGCAGATAATAGGTTTAATAAGAAACCTTCCAGGCGCACCTGGGTGGCTCAGCCGGTTAAGCATCTGACTTCGGCTCAGGTCATTGTCTCATGGTTTGTGGGTTCGAGCCCTGCATCGGGCTCTGCACTGACAGTGTGGACGGAGCCTGCCTGAGACTCTCTCTCTCCTTCTGTCTGTGCCCCTGTCTACTTGTTCTCTGTCTCTCTGTCTCTCAAAATAAATAAATAAAAAATACTTTAAAAAGTTTCAGTGTCTGACCTCGGCAAAATACAAACTTCATAACACTATGTTAGGCCCTTTGGGAGGGAGGTTTACCGCTTGGTACGTCGAGTCGAGGCACCGTCGAGCATGCGGCTGGTTGAGATGTGAGGCAGCGGCTCTGCACCTTTGGGTCGTCACCAGCCATTAGTGTGGCTTCGTGGTCAGAGTGAGAAATGGGTGCCGGTAAGGGCTTGCGGCCTGTGTGAGCCGACCCCCCAGGAAGTGGCAGTGACCTCAGTAGTACATGGTGACCTAGTGGCAGAGTAGGGTGATGCTGTCCCTTACAGCAAACTGAAACTCTGCTTGTCTGGGCTGGGATACTGGGGACGGGGTGGGGGGCCGCTGAGGATAGGGGTGTTGGGGTGGCGGTACCCAGCTTGTGCGTGGTGGTGGCCGGGGCACCCGGGGAAGGGTTTGGGAAGCACGGGGTGGTCTGACCCAGGCTTCTCGGGGTCTGTCATAAGGAGAACGGTGAGCGGAGGTTCTGTGGACCCAGCGAAGACCTGATACTGCTGGGGCCTTGTGAGGTCCTGTTAGAGTCATCTCAGAAGAGGCTGCTCTGTGTGTGTGTGTGTGTGTGTGTGTGTGTGTGTGTGTACATGTGCACGTATAAGTATTCATGTATGCGTATGCCTGTGGAGAGAGGGAGTAACAGAGGCAGACAGGAAGGGAGAGAGCCAGAGACAGACAGCGGAAGGTAAAGACTAAGAGATGTTAGAAGCTTCTGGTAGGTCTTCTTTTGGGGTTCCTATGGCTGATTCAGACATGAACCCACAAGAATTTGGCGGGTCAGAGACAGTGATTCCGCCCTAATGCCGCACCCCTTGGGTCTTCCTGAACGTTCGCTTGTGAAACCCCAAAGCGCCACACACGGGGGACACAGAGCCTGGGTTTCTTTGGAAGGAAGACAAGCAGGTAGGATGGGATTTATCCAGAAGCACTAGGAATACACTTATCATTTGTATCTATACCTCGTGTTTTGAATGCATATTCGTATGGGAACAGACTTCCTCACCGAGTTACATTATGTAAGGGGCATGTCTTCCTGTAGAGTAAGGCCTCGTGAGAATACAGACATGCTGACGAACGCAGCTGAGGTCCTGCTAAGATTGCCCTTCGAAAATCTTACTGTGGGGCGGGGGGTGGGGGGGACAGGGCCACTTTCTAATGAAATATTAGCACCAGTGAGATTGAAATAAACTCCAAAAGAAACACAGAAGCCCAAACCACAATGATGGCGGCAGAGGGATGGCCCTGCTCATCCTGCGCTTCATCGAAGCACAGTCTGGGATCCCCCACACCCCCTCCCCTACCCCCACCCAGAGACCTTCACCTCCTTCTGCCCCAAGAGCTCTTCCCTCACACTGCTCCCCAGCCCGGCTTATAGCTGGCCACTCTCAGAGATAATTTGCTAATTGGTTTCCATCTGTGAATATGCTTACAATTCAAGGTGACCCTCCCTGCGCCCCCCCTCCCTCCCCGCAAAGCCTCAGGGCTCAGAACCCACAAGGGGCCATAGAGTCCTCTCCGGGACACTGCCAGCTCCAGGCTTGTGCTCAGATTTGGCAACAGAACACCAGGACTCTGACCAGATGTAAATGATTAAAGCCTGGGGCCCAGGGGTAGAGCCAGGTCAGAAGAGCCCAGGGTGAGGCCTGGGACCCAAACGGAGCACCTCCCCCTTCCCCCTGACTCTGCAGGCCTTCTATCTCCGTGCTGGGATGGCCCACTTCAGACAGGGAACGTTTGAGAACATCGGGGGGTGTTGAGTATTGAAGCCAGAAGCGACCCCCGTAAAGTGTAGCTCCACTCTTAGGCCTGGAGGAGGGGGCCGAGGCCAAGGCAGTTCAAGACCCCCTCCCAGCCGTGGCCCCTGTGCTTCCCTCTGGGAGTCCGTGTGGAGCTGCAGTGTGAGCCTGGGTCCAGCCTGAGCTCTGTGGTGCACTTGCCGGAGGCCTTGGGCAGCCTTGGAAATCTCCCTGAGTTTCTGTTTCCTCCTGTGTGGGCTGGAGCTGAGAAATATCCCATGGGGCTGCTGGAGGGATTTGCCAGGTGGAGAGCTGGCCCCCCGGAGGTGGGGGCTGGGTCACCCCTGGGAGCTGGTGGGGGTGGGGGCCGGGTGACCCCTGGGAGCTGGTGGGGTTGGGTACCCGGTGACCCCTGGGAGCTGGTGGGGGTGGGTATCCGGTGACCCCTGGGAGCTTGTGGGGGTGGGTACTGGGTGACCCCTGGGAGCTGGAGGAGGCTGGGGTTCTGGTGGGGGAGACAGGAGCAGTCAGGGGCCTCCAGGAGCGCCCCCGGGGCGGGGGCTGCAGGCAGTGATAACTGAAAGCCAGCCTGGCACCCTGCTCACCCCACCCCACCCTCTCATCGGTCCCCATGCAGCAGTCCTGGGCAGGTACTGAGTGAGCACAAGATAACTTTGTTTCTCATGACAAGATCATTAGGGGTCCATTAAGGAAAATGTAATCCCAAGGAAGAAAAGAGGAAACCACGCCCAGAGTCAGCCTTGTTAACCCCTTGGTGGTCAGACTTCCAGAACTGCCAGGCGGGGCGAGACACAGCTGGTAGATGGGCTTCATGGAACCTCGTACCTTGAGGTAGTGGTGTTGTCCTCTCTTTATGAACGAGGACACAGGGGCTCCCAAGTTTATGGTCCTTGGTTAGGGCCCCGCAGGGAGGCAGAGGGTGGTGGGCCTGCTGGTTCCTCAGTCCAGAGTGTGGGTCCTTCAAAAACTGTTGTTCTGGATCATTTCTGTCATGCTCCCCCACGTCCCTCGCCCCCGCCCCCAAGAAGCCTTGCTTCCCTGTAGAGGGAACACCTGGCAGCAAGATGGGCCGGGCGTCCCAGGGCGTGTGGCCAGGTGCGCAACGTGACCCTCGCCATCTCTTCCCAGAGCTCCTGACGCACTTGGCTGGGAGGGTCCTGACCGCGGCTGGCTCTGCATAGCCTGACTAGATTCTCAATAAAGATGACCCGGGCCCCAGATATTGGGGTGTGATCAGGGGCCCCCACGTGGGCATCTGGCAAAAGAGTGAATGGGCCAGGAAGCCCCTTCTCCTCTGCAGGTGCCTGGGCGGGGCCGGGTAGGGGAGAGGCTCGCTGGGGAGCAGCTGCCTCTGCGGTCTTCCTCAGGAGCCGGCGGGCCCTTCCCCCCAGGAGCAGCTTTGCTTCCTTCCAGCAGGCTGAGCCCAAGTGCTCCTGCCTGCAGGGGCGAGGCTGCTCCTTGCTGGCAGCCCGGAGGAGCAGGGGAGGGGCGGGGTGGGCTGTGCCAGGGGGCAGGCTGGGGGCCTCTGGACAAACGTTTGCTCATCTGTTTCAACGCCCGGCCCATAACTGGAAGGAACGAGAGATTCCACATAAAAGTCTGGGTCTCTGCCCCTCTGGACAGGGGTTTCCGGTTTGCAGTGTCCCTTGCTCTACACCCCTGCTTTGACTTTTCTTTTCTCGACCCCCTGGGCCCATTGGTTTTCTCTGAGCCGAGTCAGGGGAAATTCTAGTGCCCACATCGCATGAAAAGTGGGGCATGAAAGGAAACCCTTTCTCCTTTGTGCCGCCTTCCTGACCCTGTAGCAGGGGTCTTGGTGACCTTGAGGAGCAAGGCTGGGGAGTCTTCAGATTTGGGTTCAAATTAGCTTTGTCTCCAGCCAGCTGCAAGAGAGGCTTCTTTCTCCCTACGCCTCAGCTCCTGTAGAGCCGGGCACCGGCAGGGTGGTGTGAGGAGTAAGGGAGAGGGTGTCTGCAATGCCGTTCTTGGCACTTAACACCTGGAGCCATCCTGGTTTGTGATTGTTGGTATAGTTGGCACAAGGCGAAGCTTCGGACTGCTAAGTGTCCAGCCCGGAGGGGTTTGGTGTGAGTGTGCACCATGTGCGGTGTAGGCTGAGGATGCCCTCCAGGGATGTGCATGTCCCGCGCCCCTGGAACATTCCCAGGGTGTTACCTTGCCTGGCAAAGGGACTTTGCAGATGTGAAGGGTCCTGAGGAGAGATTATCCTGGATTATATGTGATCCCAAGCGTCCTTAAAAGTGCAAGAGGGACGCTGGAGGGTCAGAGAGGCAGAGAGACTGGAAGATGCTTGGCTGCAGGCTTTGAAGACGGAGGAAGGGGACCCAAGCCACGGAATGCAGATGTCCTCGAGAAGCTGGAAAATGTAAGGAAATGGCTTTTTTTTCTGGAGCCTCCACAACCTTGATGTTAGCCCAGTGAGGCCCATGTCAGACTTGAGACCTCCAGAATGGTGAAGAGCTCTGGAACTCTCTGGTTTTCAGTCCCTAGGTTAATAATAATTTATTATAGCAGCAGTAGGAAGGTGAGACACTGCTCCCACACCCCTCCCCTCAGGCAAGACAGAGGATATTTTCATCACTCTAGAACATTCCCTCGTGCTGTGTCTCAGGTGGTCTCTACCCACCCCATGAGGAACCACTGTTCTGACATCTTTCACTTTAGATGTACTTGCTCTTGAACTTTACATGAATGGAATCCTCCTTCACGTCCAAGGGTTTTCATTCGAAACAGTGCTCTTGAGGTCCATTCGCGTTGTTGGGTGTATTGATACTTTGTTCCCTTTTTATTGCTGAGTACTCTCATCGACCCTGTACCACATGGTTCATCCATTCTCCTATTGATGGATGTTTGCCTTGTTTCCAGTTTTTGAAGATTATGAAAAAAAAAAGCTGCTGTAAACTTTCAGGAATAGATCTTGTTGTGGGCATACATCTGACCAGTAGAATCCTAGTCATGGAGTGGCTGGGTGCTAGGGCAGGGATGCGTTCGGCCTGGGTGGATAGCGTGAGTCAGCCTGGCCAGCCTCGGAGCCCGGGACCGATGGTTACCTTGCTGGCCCGCAGTGATTCCTGGGAGCGCATATGTGATGCTGTGGGCCTTCTCTGCTCCAGGGCAGGGGCTGAGTGGCCCTCAGGTAGAGATTCAAGGTGGAAAACCCCAGCCAGCACGCGTGTGCTCTGGGTCTTGAAAGAGCAGGCAAGCCTTTACTTCTTGAGTACCTGCTCTGTACCCACCTCGGTGCTGGAACTTTCTTCTAGGTCTTGCCTTGTAGTCTTCGCACAGCCCTGCAAGGGGGAATAGTTGTTACCCACTTTGCAGTGGTGGAAGCTGAGGCCCGGGACACTTCTGACTGGGGCAGAGCTGGTGAGGGTGGGACCAGGTGTCTGTCTTCCCAGGCCCAGCCAGTGTCGGGTGTTCAATCCCATCCCCAACCCGGAAGAGTAGCCCAGGACTCTGCCTGGTTGGAGGGCAGCCATGAGAGTCAGCCTCTCCCGTGGCAAGGACAGCAGTGCCCTCTCTCTCTGCAGACGGTGCATGAGCCAGGCCCGAGGGACGGCAGATGGATTCGCAGATGTCCAACAGCAGTCCAGCTGGTGCAGGGGGTTATGGGGACAGTACAGATGGTACAGCAGGGGGAGGGGCTGATGGCGGCGACTGATGGGTTAACAAGCTAGATCTGATATGGAGGGCGATAGAGAGCCACGGTCAGTCCCGATCAGTCGGTGCTTGAAGCTTGGAGCAAACCTGATGAAATCGGTGGTTGTGACTTATCCAGGGGAACAGCCTGGAGGCAGAGTGCAGGGCCCTCTGGGAAGCTCTCCACACCTCCCTGCCTTTGCTCATGCTGTTCCCTTTGCCTGGTATTCTCTCCCTTGTGCACTCAGCAAACTTGACCTTGGAGATGCCGGTCAAGCATCACCACACTGGGGCTGCCTCCCCCGCCCCAGTCCCCCTGCGGCACTTTACCACAGTGTCTAATGAAGAGTGCAAAATAGGATTTTACCGTTTTATTAATTACAGTTTCAGACTGCAGCCATTCACCCTGTTTTGGTCTGATAACTCATAGCTGGATTCTCATGAATTAAATCCCCATGTGATGGATGTCCCCTAGATAAGGTTAATGGCGGCCGGATGGGGATGGGGCAGAGGAGGGTGCCGACAGGCACACAGGGCTGGAGGGGGAGAGGGGACTATTCCACGTGGTGATGAACTCCCCAGGTAACGTGGCAGCGATTGCCCTGTGGGTACTGTTTCGTTGTACTGAATCAAGTGTGGTGCAGCCATCTTCCTGTTAATGGATGTCTGGTTTGTCTCCAGTTTGGGGCCATGACGAAAAATACTACGGTGAACATTCTGGAACAGATCTGTTCGTGGGCTCCTATGTGCGGTCACTTCTGGGTCCTAGGACAAGGATGTCTTCAGCCTGGTTAGACATTCCCTGCTGCGCATTTAGCTCCTGGAAGTCGTCTTGTCCACTAACCAAGAATATGCCTCCAGAATGTGTCCGTGTCATCACCGTCTGTGGAGAGAGAGACGCAGGGAGACGACCTGTGCAGGTGTCCTTCTCGCCGGCTCCCACTTTTCCCAGTAGGGGGCATTCCTGTGGGCTCCTCCTGGAGGTCACCCCCCCTCCCCCCAGAGGGGAGGTCACCGCCCTGCGCTCTGCCCTGCGCTCAGACATTCCCCACGTGGTGGGGGTGCGCCTGTGGGGAGTCAGGCTGGTCATTCTGAGTCTGGAGCATTCTGCTCTGCAGAGGAGGTGGCTGTTGATTAATTGAGTTGCAGAAGGAGCTGTTAAAGATAACAGTGCCGGCAGAGAGGCTGCTGTGCACCGGGCTGGGCTTAATGAAGCAGGCAGCCTGCATGGTGGGAGGGACAGGCCTGTGGGACAGCAGTAATGACAAGCCACAGACAGACCACCTGGGCTTGTGGATGCCCCGGAAGCCCTCCTAGGCCCCGGCTTGGCAATTGGCCATCCATGGTTGTGGTTGTTGTTGGTGGTGGTGGTAGTGGTGGTGTGTATGTGTGTGTGTGTCTGTGTGTGTGTGTGAGTGCATAAGTCTCATTCCCTGGGCCTCGGTCCTTGCCCACCAGGCTCTGCAGTGACCAGACCAGGGGTCCTGGAGGCCGAGTGTCCTGAAGGCCACTCGTGCCCACACAGCATGCATGACCCTGGGGTGTGTGGGCAGCTGGGGCCATCTGTGTGGCCTGCCTGGGGCCCCTAAACACAGAATGCACATTATTTCCTGGGATCCATGTAGTATATTCATGTATTCTATAATGTATACTTATGCAGTATATTTAGGCTCTGCCCACCTCATCAAAGCTGCTTGGTGTCAGATGGGCTGGGAGCCACCCTGGGAGCCACCCTGGGTCCGCAGCTTGGGGGTTCCCCCTTGCTCCGTGGAGTAGCCTTAGGAAGTAAACCTCCTTCCCCAAAAGTACCTTTACGTGGCCTTTCTGTTCCCTGGGAAAAGACTTGGAGCACATTTGGTCCTTGGGGAATTATTCATTGGTTTTCTTTCTTTGTTTTTATCTGCCTTTACCACCCTGGAAGTAGATACTCTATTTTAAGTCCTTGCTAGAGCAGTTCCTCTTGAAATTTGGCCATGTATGCTTAGCTTAGCACAGTCTAAAGTTAATCAATATCTTAACCTAGTTTACTAATTCTTTCTTCGTAAGAACGTCAATCCGTCATTGAAGGTTTTGTATTAAAAAAAAAAAGTAAGAATGAGGGATTCGAAACTTAAAAGGTCTTTAGAAGTCTCTGAAAGGATTTTTCTCTCCTTGATGCTAACGTGGCAATGTTTGCCCACCATGTGAGCAGTGTTCCGTGTGCAGATGCAAGGGCCACTTGTGCTGAGAGGGCATCTGGTTCCCGGCACCCAGAGAATCTCCTTCCCGTATGTCACCCCCTTGGAAGCCCCCTGTCCACGCTGCAGTGGATGGTCCACACTTGACCTCCCTGGGGGTCCTTGTGAGCCCCTAGTGGCATTTGCCTACTCTTCTTCTTTATCTTCTGGAATCAGCCACTTCTCAGGCAGATTCCTGAAGACGTGCCAACCCCAGGACCCTGGCACATCCACGTTGTTACAGAGAAGAGTGTTCTAATGCTACACTTTGCCTTCCTGACAAGATGGGGCAGTGATTCCTACAGAAGGGCTGGTTACAGCTGCCGAGTGTTGGGCATCTTCTGACATTTATTCCAGAATGCCTTGAAACTGTCTGTCTGCGGGAGGAAGCACTGGCAAGTCCTCCGTCTGCAGCCCTCCGTCAGGACAGGGCTTGGCACTGAGCCCCGGCCGGCGGGCGGCTACAGAGCATCTAGGGGAAAAGTGAAAATACAGCTGGTGACTGGGGTACTGTCCCTGCTCTGTGCCCCTGTTCACATGTTGCCAAAGCGCAGGGTGCCTGGGGAGAGGCCAGGGCCAGCTGTTGCCCCGGCCCGCTCGGAAAACCCGAGACTGGCAGCCGGCTTTGCCGCTGGACAAGTTCCGAGAGAATTGCTGGAAACTGTGGCCGGCAGAGAGGCTGGCGTCTGCCCAGGGATGGAGGGGGGGCGGGCGGGAGCGGCGGCCAGGATGGGCGGGAGTGACTGATATCTAGTTCCAGGGAGGAAGGCTGCGCTCCTGAGCGCAGGGGGGACAGGGGACAGTTTTCCTTACAGAGTGGTTTGCACCAGCTCTTTGATTTTTTTTTTTTTTTTGAGATTCACAGCATAAAAAAAATGAACCTGTCATAAAGTGTACCTTTTTAAAGTATACAATTCAGTGGCTTTTAATATAGCCTCGCGGTCGTGCAACTATCGCCTCTGTCAAATCCCAGAATATTTCCATTGCCCTGAAAAGAAACTCATGCCCATTTGGAGTCCCCACCCCTCATCTCTACCCCCTCCACAGCTCTCAGTGTTCCCTGTGCAGGGCCGGGAGCTGCCCAGGGCACAGACTCTGGCCAGTCACAGAGTTCTGGAACCTTGTCGAGGCTGGAATGTGGTGGAGGGAATGATCTCAGGCATTGGAGACAGGCACCTCCTCCTGTGTGCTTTCAGGAGGATGCTTAACCTCTGTGCCATGGTTTCCTCTGCTGTTAAATGGGACTAATAACCTATTTTCTACCTCATTGGGTTGTTCGTGAGGATAAAATGAGACGCTGTATAAATAATAATCGTTACATTTGTTAAAACCTCTGCCTGCCTTATTCCTATTTAATCCTCCTTAATCCTGAGAGGTAAGGGTTATTATTATCCTATTTAATACAAAAGGAAAACCAGGCCCCAGAGAAGTTTAGTAATTTGTTTAAGGTTGCACAGCTATGCTTTGGTTTTTAGCTGCGAAGCGTGGAAAACCTGACTTTATCTTGTTTCCAGGAAAAAGGAAATTAGTTATGACTTGGGATGGAAAGTCCAGAAGTCCCGCAAGCTCCAAGGCAGGCTGGCAGCTCATGGTCCCCTCCAGATGGATGGAGGTTCTCTTGGTGGTATCTGCATCTTGGGCTGGTGGCAAAATGGTACTCACGTGTGCTGGTTTCATGTCCCTATATGCCCACGGCTCTTCTCCTGGGCACAGTCTTTAGAGTAAGAATATTTCTTTCCCAGAAGCCCCCCCAGCTGACTCTCCTTCTTGCTCCATGGGCCCAAACTGGGGGGTCACAAACCCATTCCCACTTCTGTCATTGGCAAGGGGAAGGGTTTTTCCATGATTGGTTTAGATCACCCAGGATCGACCCTGGGTCTAGGGAAAGGTCCCCCTTCCTCTATCCCCAGGCTAGCCGTGTAAAACTGAGGGCTAGTTAAGAAGAGATTTTGGGTGGACACAGGTGGATCCACCAAGGCCAGTAGGTAACCAAGTTGAGATTTAGACCAGTCCCCCCCATCCCCTGTGTTAACCACACTGCAACACACCCTCTACGTAGCTCCTGATGGAGAGTGTGGGCATGTGTGACTCTATGCAGTCTGGTTCCCATGCGCTCGTGGTTTTTCTGACCTTTTGTTATTCTTCTTCAGCTAAGTGGTTCCTGGCCCCACCTTGAACCCCTCTAGTGATGGGGAACTCAGTACCTTATGAGGTGTTTCCTTTCTTGTTTGACTATTAAGTACTTTTACAGTACTTTGAGATGAATTAGAAAGAGATCTACTCTGCGTGGGAAAATTGGAAAAGGGTGAGATAGCGCTTCATTTCATGACTTGGGATGGCTCCTTTGTGCTAAGAATATGGCACCCCTACCTACGGATGGGTGAAGCCCTGCTTGGGAGACGTCCCTCCCCCGAGGCAGGTGCCTTTGTGCAATGCGCAAACTGTCTCTTCTCTTAAGGCACTCTTCAGAGGACACTGGCCAAGCGTGGGAAGTTTGCGTTCTGCTTCCCTGGCTGGGGGCGCACGGGCGCTAAGGGCAGCCCTTCCTGCCTGAAGATGTACAACGCTCCCTCATCGAGAAAGTTCAGCTGAAGGGGGTGAACCAGCTCTCTGTCTCCCCCACCCTCACCTCCTGTTCTGCTTCTCCCTTCCCCCTCCCCAGGGACAGAAGGTGAATGTTTGGGAGGGGAGATGTCCCACTCAGTGTGAGACCAACAGGCCAGAATGGCGCTGCCTCTGTCTTTCACTTCACTGCAGTCAGTATCACTGTGCTGTGGCCTCTAATAGACTGAGCTGTCCCAAGGCTGTTCGTGATAGAACTTGGGAAAGTCTAAACCGGGGTCTTCTGGGAGCCCAGGCAGGTGGGATCTTTTCTTTGGGGTGCTAGACAGCTTCTTTATTTACCTGTTCAGTTTTGAAATGAACAGGAAAGCTCGTATATAATTCCCTGATGGGAGTGGGGCATGTGGCTTCCCAGATTCTCCTCCATCCTTCTGAAAGTGCCCCTGAGGGGAGCAGATGGGCTGAGCAATGAAGTGGGGGCCAGACAGTCTCTCTCACCCGTGGCAGCACCAGCTCTGTTTCCCATCACTAAGAGGTTTCCCGAAGGTTCCATGTGCCAAGTTTCTGTCCGGTGGGTCTTTTTATCCTTGATTAACAAGCCTGGAGAAGCACCACTGAAAGCAAATGCATTCACTGACTTTGCATGTGTGGGCGCTCGCCTGTCCCCTGATGTAGGCACATGGCTTGATACTCAACAGCAGTTGGGCCTATTTGTTGATGATGATGATGGTAATGATAATAAATAACATCTATAATTTGTTGAATGCCTGCCATGCACCAGGGCTTATGGGTATTATATTGTTTTGTCCTTATAGCAATCCTATAAAATATATCACCATCATCATGAAGCCCCCTACCCCCAGTTTCCAGGAGAGAAAACTGAGGCTCCTGAGAAATTGAGTTGCTCACCCAGCATTGCGCATCTGAACTCAAGGATTTCCACTCAAGTTTTCCTGACCTTGAACTTGTACCTTTAACTTCCACATTGTCAACAGCCCCTCTCACGCCCTGATCTATGGATTTGAAGCATTACAGCTTTCAAAAATGGAGAGTTCTACTGGGCCCAAGGAAGCATGAGCCCCCCAGTCTTCTGAGCCTGGAGGCAGAGCTCACCAGCTAGGGCTTGGAAGAGCCCTGTGATCATGACCTCCTGACTTTCCCCTCACTGTGCTCATCAGTGAAATGGGGATTTATATTAACATCTCTCTTGGAGCTTCACCTGTCATGAGCAGTGACGCCTGTTGAAGACACACTGAGCATAGTGCAGGCACGCAGGGGAAGAGCCGGAGAGCTCTGTCCTGCTCAGTGGCATCCTGACAGTGCGGGCTCCTTTCTTACATTCTAAGCCTTACTTTTCTCATCCACGGAATAATGACAATACCTCACAGTCCCTTTCACACAGCAGGATTTCATGAGCTACACCTATAAAGCTCTTAGCTTGGCATGGAATTCGCATTCCATGAGTAATAGGATGGCTTTCCTGATAGATTTCTGGGTCTGGTCATTTCTAATAATTTCAAATTAAGAATGAGAGTTTGAATAAACATGTATAAGAGCCTAGAGTCAAAACTATACATAAACATATGACCCCATAAAGGAGTTCAGCATACGGCAAGTGGGGGCTGTTACTTCAGGGGTATCTCATGAATTATGTCCTTTGTTTATTGAAACGTAGTGATAGGGGCCCTGAGGATCCCCACGTCACAGAGGGAGAAGATGTGTCCAGAGAGGTGTGAATGTACATAGTTTTGTATTTGCCGGACATTTGAGTCCCTTCCAAGTGTTCTTCTGTGAACAACAGCGCCACCTCTGGCTTTTCCCGTCCTGTTCCTAACCTGTCTTGGTTCTGAGGAGACAAGTGCCTTGGTTCTGCAGCCCCAGCTGGTGATGTGTCTGTCCCTCTACTGCTGTATTTTTTGTTCATTTGATTCATGATCCAGTAAAGGTTCATGCATTGCAGTGTCTGGAGTTGCTGTCTCTTATGCATCTTTTAAACTATAGGAGTCTGTCTCTGGGGCTGATCAAGTTGACGTGGGAACTCAATAAAAAATGTAAATTCTCAGCTGTCCCCGACCTGTCAGAGTGGAAACTTTGGGGGTTGGGCCAGCAACTTGTTTAACTTTCTTGGTGATTCTGATACAGGAGTCTGAGACTCTTTGCTCTATAGTTTCCCCCTCCTTTCCTGTACATTTTCCTCATAATTCACTTTTTGGAGAAACCTGGCACTTGGCCTGTAGTGGTCTGGGCTTTGTCAGCTGATCCCCAGGTTCTGATGAACAAGTTCCTCTTTCCTCCTGGCTGAGAACGTTGGGAAGACTCTCTTCCCGCTAACCGAGGGGGCTGACTTTTGGAGGATACTGCAGAGTCAGGGTGCCGTCTGGGCACAGTATGGGGGCTGGACCAAGCACAGCTATTCTAGGCTCTGTGAAAAGGTTTGGTATGGCCGGGAATGGGGAGCAAAGGAAGGAGGAGAGGCCATGGAGGAAGGAGGGTAGACTTCTAAGGGCTTGGTGCTGGCGGTGTGCTAGACTTCCATCTTGTGGGATATGGGGATCGAAGACCCTGACAGTGGTGGAGTTCTATGGGCAGAGAACTCAGTGTGACCAGACGGCTCTGTCTATAGGGGAGCATGACTTTGAGAGGGGAGACTTGGAGCAGGGAATCTGAGAGATGCTGAGTGAGAGCCCTGGTAAGTGTTAGCAGGATCTGGATCAAGGCTGCAGCGGTGAGGTTGCAGAGGAGGAAGTGAATGTGAGAGATGCTGAGAGCCTCTCACAGGAATGGCTCAGCTTGGGAATGCAGTGAGACGGGAGGCGGGGGTCTAGGAAACCTATCTGGGAACCATGGTGGTTCCATTGACCAAAAGGAACGTCTGAAGAGAGAGGTAGTTCTGGGTGCTTTGAGAGCTGATTCCGCATTGTTGGAGGTAACTCAATACACGTATTACTAATATTATGACTTGGGGAGGGGGGGTCAATGCCTCAAGTTGGGTAAGACTTCTGTAGCCTTCCAAATCTCTGGATAGTAACTGAGTCCACTTATGGACATACATATCAACATCCATCTGTCTGTCTACCCATCCATCCACTCATCCATCTATCCATCTAACTATCCATCCTTTTATGCCTCCATATATCCATCCATCCACCCAACTATTCACCTATCTAGCTATCCACCCACCCATCTCTCCATCCGTCCGTCCGTCCATCCATCCTTTTATCCATCCATCCATCCACCCACCCATCTATCCATTCTTTTATCCATCCATCCATCCATCCATCCATCCATCCATCCATCCATCCATCCATCATTTTATCCATCCACGTATCCACCTACTTAACATTTATTGAATGCCTGTGACATGTAAGGAGCTAAGGAATCAGAGATGAATTGAAACATGGCCTTGCTCAGATGAGCCTAAGGTCTGTGGAACTGAAGCCAGGTGGATGGAAGTATTTTAATCACCATGTAGGGGGTAATCTGATAGGGCCCCTCCAAATGCTAGGTTCCAGGGCTCAGGGCTGTGAGGTTGCTGGATGTAATTCATGAAAGTTAATAGGAAGAGCCCTTGGTCTAAACCATTTCCTCACCTCCCCCAGTGGTGGCCTGGATACATACATGCATGTGAACCATCCCGCTCATGGTCTGGGGTCACAGGGACTTGGGGGGCTCACTATCATTGGGGAAATCCAGTTGCTCCAATTCCCTCTCATTGGGGCACCTTATCTCCTAAGCCATCCCTAGGGGTAGGTCACTGGAGGAGGGTGGTACCCAGTGCTAGGATGTGCCTGGTGCAGCCCGTGTCTCTCAGCTGTGCCTGGTGTTGAGGTTCTGCACTGTAAATACTCATTTCCATAATTATTATTTAGCATTTGGAGAGCAGCTATTTTACACTCAGTGTTCTTTGTAGCCAGGAGGGTCTCCCAGTTCATGCCAATAAAATTTCCATTTACTCTGGACATCAACCATGGTGATTAAAAAAAAAACCCATAAATTATTTACTGAAATGGAGTTTCAACTTACAGTAATAATGCATTAGTTCAGCTAGCCATGAAGCCTGTTATAGGGTAATAAAATTTTTTTATTTTCCTTCCTCAAAGATTTTTGCCCGTCACCTACCCATGACCTTGAGCTGATCAATTTTCAGAGATGACAGTGCAGGGAAGGCATATAAGGAGAGAGAGAAAGGGAGAGCTTTTTTTTTCAAATAGCCTGGTTTTAGGCAATTGTCAGCAAATACCTGTTATCACACAGCTAGGAGGGAAAAGAAATGAAGATATATACCGCATTTTGTAAATTGTAAGGACTAGACCTTAAAAATCCTCTTGAAATTGATATTCATTTGATAGATACATGAATCTGAAAGCTAGAAAGAAGCCTATTTGGAAAAGCTGGAAGTTCACAATTGTTGAGATCACCTGTCATTTCACATATAAGCCTACAGCCTTGTAGAATAAAGGCAGCCAAAGGGTTCTGTCTTCATTTTTTTTAATGTTGTATTTATGGAGCAGGATTGATTTTATGTATCTCAGAAAGTCTACAATTCTGCTCACGGCCATTTGCTGACTAATGTCTCCAGCAGAGAAAAACGACAAGCAAGTTCATGAATTATGGCTGGCTTTGACGTTTTCTTATCCAGACTATTTTTTAGTTTAAGAACATCTGCTTTGATTAAAGCCATTAGAGCCAGGAGCAAATAAAAATGTGTCTGAATTTTACATGTCTGGCATTTTATAGCAGGAACCTTGATGAAGTCTGTCTTAATTCTCGCACCCCTAAGGCAAGTGATGAGTATTTAACCTAGCAAATTCAACTAGTTTCTTTTCCACTGTCTGATCTGGGGTTCTAGGAAAATCCTCTGGCAGGAGACTTGTGGGCTCAGCCATGTTTTACTTATTTATAGCCTCTGCTTTGCTGCAAAGGTATTTTCATTTATTTATATACTCCTCTGTGCCATTAAAAAAAAAGTGACTTGGTTGAAAAATCTGTTGGAAGATGAGTCCCAGGTTGAGTGAACCTAGAAACACCCTTATCAAATTACTTTTATATTCACACAAACTAAAAAAAAAATTGCATAGTAAATACACAAGACAAGAAGTGACATTAAATGATCTGAAACTAATAACAAAGGAGACCTGACGATTTCTCTTGCTCTACTAGAAGGCTTCAGGGTCCCTTCCTCCTGAGCTTACCGTAGATCTGGGGCTGACTGTCTGCATTCTTGCAACGTTCAGTGTTTTTCTGATTCTGTGATGTGAAGTCATCAAATCCCTCTGTGTTACCACATTTCAGGGTGACTTAGTGCTTGGAATGGAAGACGCTGTGAGTTTCTATTTAATGTAGCTGCGACAGTGGAGCGTTTCTTAAAACTCCCAGGGCCCTCCGCTCTGCCCTTGATGACACTTCCAGGTGGAGTATTTTTCTTTCATCTCTGATTTGCCAGTTTCTTCTCCCTGCCTCCACAGAGGGGAGTCAATTCTGTTTTCATCAGCTTCCTTTCTGTCTT
>NW_024080754.1:3604642-3630238 GCF_003009895.1 Hyaena hyaena | reverse complement strand
GAGACTCTTGAATGCTGACAAAAACTGAGGACTGATGGATGTGGGGGGGAGGGGAGGATGGGCATGAAGGAGGGCACTTTGGGGATGAGCACTGAGTGTTATGTAGAAACTAATTTGACAATAAACTATTAAAAAAATTAAAAAAAAAAAGTTTTATTTGTGTTTTCTACAAAGAGGATCACTCTTGTTTATACTGTGGAAAATGTATTATAGAGGACTAAGTATAGAATTAAAAAGAACATTGAAGAGACATTGACAGGGTCATCTAGGCAGCTCAGTCAGATGAGCATCCAAATCTTGATTTCAGCTCAGGTCATGATCCTGGGATTGAGCCCCACATTGGGCTCTACACTAAGCATGGAGCCTGTTTATGATTCTCTTTCTCTCTTCCTCTCCCATGCTTGTGCTCTATCTCTCTCTATTTAAAATAATAAAATAAATAAAATACATTTTAAAAAACAAAAATAAAAAGATATTGACATAGTCCATGAAGGATGTGCCATATCCAGGGAGTTAGCTGTGGAGATGGAAAAAAAGTTGGCACAGTCAAGCTATATTGGGGGGGGGGTAGAATTACATGGAGCTATCAATACTTTGGATAGAGGGTTCATAGGAATGGAAAATCAGGACTGAGTCTTAAGTTTCTGGATTGAGCAACGGAGGACAATGGTGCCATTTACTGGGATAGGACAGATTGGGGAGGGATTCATTTGTGGAAGGGAAATGAGAAGTTTCATCTTGTAAGACATCCAGGTTGAACTGTCAGGTAAGCAGAGTTGGATGCAGTGCTCAGAAAAATTGTCTCGGTTGGAGATATAAACTTCAGAGTTTGAGTCATAATGATTTTTAAAAGGCTGGAATGACTGAGATTACCCAGTGATAAAGAGTAAAAAGAGAAAAGAAGGGGATATAAGACTTAAACCAGAGAAATGTCCACACTTAGGAGGAAGAATAGGAGCCAGCTAGAAAAGGAAACTAATGGGAGAAGCCATTGCATTTGGAAACTTAGAGAACAGTGCAATGATAGTCAAGAGAAGAGAATGTTTCAAGAAGTTAATGGCCAACTCTCCTAAATGTTTAAAGCAGGTATATGAAGAGGGCAGAAAAGTGTACATTACATATGGATGCCTGGAGATTTCCAGTGATCCGAAGACAAGAAATTTCAGTCGTATGGTGGGGCAGGGTAGAAGCCATATGGGAATGGATGAAAGAAGAGTTGAAGACATGAAAAAAATATAGTTAACAACTTTTTCTTGGAGAAATGGATGAAGACTTCAGGCAAATATGGAACCAAGAAAGGGATTGTTGTTGGTGTTGTTTGAAGATAGTGTTGGGAAATTCAAATATGGCTACAGAAATGATCCAGTAAAAAAAAAGAAATGGAAAAAGTTGATACAAGGAGAGAGGATAATCAAAGTGAAGTGTTTTGAATGGTCAAAGAGCACTGGACCCAGAGGACAAGAGGAGGGACTGGAATTGGCTAGGATGAAGAAAGTGTCCTTCACCCATCACGATAGAAGGGAAAAGTGAAGATAGTTGCAGAGAAGGATAGTTTTTGTTCAGTTTGCATTTTAGAGTTATCATCTGAAGGCTTTATTTCAGTTAAGTAGGAGGCAAGGTCAATGGCTGAGGGAGAGTGAAAGAAGGAGTTGTAAAATGAAACATCTGAAAACATGTGAAATCATTCTGGGAAACAGGTGGGTTTCTGGGTCATAGTAGGTGCAAGTTGAGATCTTAGGTCATCAAATTAAGGAAACATTAGTTCCGTTAGATATTCTCTGGTAACATTCCGCAGCTTAAACACAGGTGCAGAGAAGTTGGAGGGCTGAGGTTTTGCTAGACACATGTGAGGAAGGTAAGGGGTAGAGGCCCTGATGGTATCTGAGGTTGTAATTATAATGATGTTATTGAAAGATGTGCATAAATGCAGAAGAAGAGAAGGAAATTCAACAAAGTTTTAAAAGGGGCATTTCTGAAAGGGAGAATACAAGTGATTTTCATGTTCATCTTTATGTGTGTCTTTATTCTCTAAATTTTCTACAAGAAGGATATTTTAGTTCTAAGTACAATTATAAACATTAACCAAAATGACATGGAAGTAGTTGAATATGGAGTTTAAGAGCAATCTTAAAAGTAAACAGAAACAAGTTGATCATGCTTTGCAATCCACTGTAATGGGTTTAAGTATAGAAAAGAAAAACTAAATACTTTAAATATATAAACATAAGTATATAAAATATTTAGCTTATGCAATTATAATTTATATATAACACTTTTTTAAGTTCCCAGTGATATGTTGAGCAATGAAAATCTCACTGGTCACATTTGGAGTTATTGGGTTCACCATTCTGAGTTCGATAATGGTACAGAATCAAACATTTATCTTGCTTCTGCTTTATAACCTGGGTTTCACTTCAACCAAATAGAAGCCAAACTAATTCAGAAAGAATGATTGACTTCAAAAAATGTCGTTTCCTAACCCCCAGTGAAATAATGAACTTACGCAGTAATCATCAGTTGCTGCTGAGACCTTTGAGTAAAAGGTTAACACCTGTTATTCATTGATCGCTCTTACCATCACCAAAAGTGGGGCAAATAGCCATTACACTCCTCCTGACGTGGTGTAGTAGCAAGTGCCCAACACTGTTTATAACATGTTCTTGCTCTCCCTCAAACAAATAATTAAACACAAATTTAATCATGATTTTAGACTTTGCTACCAGTTAAGAAATACGGGGCCTATAGAAACAAGCTAAACAATACCACAAAGATGCAACCAAATTAGGCTCGGATTTGGGAAATCCAACAAGAAAAATGACTCATCTCTTCAACAAATAAATGGCTGGGGAGAAAAAAAGGCAGGGGAAACTGTTAAACATTAATAGATGCACAAGAGATATATCAATCAAATTCTATAAAGGACCTTGTATGGGTCCTGATTGAACAAACAGGACTACTAAAAACCTGAGAGATGCCTGCGTGGCTCAATCGGTTAAGCATCTGACTCTTGATTTTAGCTCATGTCATGATCTTGATGTTCGTGAGATGGAGCCCCGCATCGGGCTCCACACTGGCAGCACAGAGCCTGCTAGGGGTTTTCTCTTTCCCGCTCTCTCTCTGCCCCTCCCCTGCCCATGCTCTCACTCTCTCTCAAAATAGATAAGTAAATGTGAAAAATATTTTTCTGAGCCTGATTGGCTCAGTCGGTTAAGTGTCTGAATTGGGTTCAGGTCATGATCTCGCAGTTTAGGAGTTTGTGCTGACAGCTCAAAGCCTCGATCCTGCTTCTGAATTTGTGTGTGTGTCTCTCTCTGCTCCTCGGCCACTTGCACTCTGTCACTCACTCTCTCTCTCTCTCTCAAATATAAATAAAATTAAAAATGTTTTTTAATATTTTTAAAAAAATGTTTGAGACAATCAAAGAAATTTGAACATGGCCTGGAATAATATTTCAAATAATAATTTCATTAGGTGTGATAATACTTCATGGTTATGTTGTTTTAAGACCCTTAACTGTTAGAGATTCATGTTGTATTTACAAGTAAAATTAATGTGGCCCAGGAGTGCAGACCAATTAAAAATGATTGGCAAAATATTGATAATTATGGGGGCTGGATGACAGTACTGTCAATGTTCACTGTACTACTCTGATTCTGGGTATGTTTGAAATTTTATAATAAAATATTTAAAACAAAGTTGAAATGGAAAAGACAATGTGCCAGAAAAATCTAAGAGAGTGTTGAGACCTGAGCCTTATAAAGCCCGTTGAGAGCCTGAAATCACCTGCAATTTCATATTATGCAAGAATGATCCAAATATCAGTGAGTATTGTTATTCTGCTGAACTGACATTTGCCTGTTTGCAGTGTCTTTTTGAGAATGTATAATAACTAGAGCCATCCAGCAACCTGTGAAGAGCTTCTTGTCTTTATCATTTGGCAGAGAAAGAAACAGGCTATAGATTCACTAAAACCCCCACCCGCCCCAATCTTGAAGCAGGTGAATGACCGTGATGATGGGATTAAAATTCACAGCCAATTACCAATAGCCAGCAATTTAACTGACTCACAGATTTCTCGAGACAGAACAGAACAAGGAAACAGAATGGTAGCTGTGTGCAGTCAAATGTACAAATATTTATCTAGCTTACTCTGCAACTACACAGAGTTTTAATATGTAGTCTGAGAGCATAAAATGCAGATACTGATACTGTATGTGAGCCTGAGATGTGACAATTTAGCAGCCCCTCTGGGGTGCTGAAACTAGGAGTTTCATTTCAGTGAAATCCAAATGGGAGAACGGTCCAGCTACCAGGAAAACATCAGGTTTTCTTTCTTTTCCCTTCCCCTCTCACTGACACTTTGGGAACTGGGCTCTTTCTAGAGCCTCTGCAGCTATCTCACCATGAACGCTACCTGCAAGCTTTACTGTGTCCAGGTCCCAGCCTGGTCACATCTACCACGGCTACCACCACCACCACCGTGGCCACCACCGCCAATGGGCACGCCCGCATACACAGGGATTCCTATTTAGCACACTGGCACCCTAGCTGTAGATGGCAGGGTATGATCCAGAGACCTGTAGCACCAGCCTTACCTGTCAACTTATTAGATATGTAAATTCTTGGGCCCCACTCCAGACCTACTGAATCAGAAACTCTGGAGTGGGCCCAGCACCCCAAGTTTTTAATATGTTCTTCAGGGGATTCCTGTGTGCCTACAGGATGGGAAAAATAGAGGAGAGTCAGGGCGGATCGGCGAAGCACTGCGGCTCCTATTCTATGTCTTAAAAACCTAGGGCTGTGGGGAGTGCGAGGCATTCTGATCTTACTCAGGAGGAAAAGAGTGAAATTAAGAAATCAAAAGATACGTAGCCAATGTGAATTAATTACAGAAAATATGGGAGGGGCGAAGTAGGCCATATAATACAAATCAAGTGTTCACAAAATAAGTGCTGAACAGCTATCAGCGTTTTCGCACATCTTCCAAATTGAGGTTAATTTAAAACTGGTTTGCACTGAATCAATGAGCCAATAAGTGTTAATTGAACACCTTTGATGTCCATTTCTTCAAAATACACCAACCAATCAATCTAGATACCCAGATGGTAGTTAGGGAATTCTCTAAAGATTTACAATTTTAAAAGCATATTATGAGCAATGTGTGCACATCATACTTCAGGAAACTCTACAGTGATTCCTAGAAAGCAAAAAAACACTATAGAGCTTTTAGAGTAGACACTCCTCTGTCTCTGTCTAGAATATGAAGAAAAATCTACATTTTTAAAGGAACAAATATAAGGGAAGCAAAATCTAAAGACTATGAATGTCTACTCTGCATCTCAGTTCAAATGTGAAGTAAAATTGCTGCTAAATTTGGATTCAAAACCAGGTGTGCCTCATATTGAACTTTATGTTTGCTAGACCCTATAGAGAATCAGACCCATGGGCTCCACTTCTTTGGAAAATCTCCAGGGAAAGAATTTCTACAATGAGGATTCTGAAGTGTGAATATGTTGGTAATGTGTCTAATTTCCCAGAATGCATATGATTTCTCATAATTAAAATACCCAGAGATTTTCTTTCACTTTGATTTTTATTAGGTTATAAAACTGGTGGGATAATTACTCATGTTAAAAAGAATTATTTGCACGTTTTAAGCTATTACCATATTTCAAACTCTTTTCATTTTATCTTAATTATGGTGAGACCATATTTATCAACGTAGAATAAAGTCACCCAGATGATAATATTTCAAATACTCCCTGCATTCTTTTTAATTAATAAACCCAGAAGCCATCTTTTTGCAGAAATAACTGCCTTAAGCTTCAAAAAAGTTTTCAGCTTAAAAGTAGCAAAGTTCAACATTTTTTAAATGGGTGGTTTTATTATAAATTTCTGTGGTCACAGGAAAAATCAGAAAATTGAATCAGGAGGGGATTCAAAATGTTCTAAAGGGATAATTCCCCACCACTACCCCCTTAAACTTTTTTAGAATATAAAAATATTTCCTTTTTTCTTCTCTGCTCTATTTTGTCATTTAATGAAGGCCTTATTAATATTTTGATTATCTAACTAGTTAGAATTGAAATGACTTCTGTGGATATAAGTGAAATCTAACCAAATGAGGGCAAGCAAAAGCTATATATTCAGAGCCAGGATAAGAAGTGAGTCAGCTATGGTCACTTGCATTTTGGCAAAGACTCAAAAGCAGGCAAGGGAGTGAGAATTATTTAGAGTACAGAGAAAGAAGGCCTCAGGTGTGCCCTGATAGAAGGCTGTGGGCATGCGGCAGCTGGAGGAAGGTGAATTAGTAGCAGAGTATCTATGTGATTGATGAGGAATGCATATTTGGCTTTCTCTGTTTAGTCCTCAGTTGAAAGCGGGAAAAAAAATTCAAGGAACTGTCAATTAATCCAGTCCTGGTCATTTGTGGCCAATTGTTACAGAAATTATTGGTCAGCTTCCCAGGATTGTTATTAGAGATAATAGTCTGACATAGCAGGTTGGCTTCCTAGGCTATTTATTTATTGTAGATAACAGAGTTGGTTTCCTGGGGGGAAGGTTGCTCTAGATTGTGGGTCAGAGTTCCATTTTTACATATGGTTTGGCCATTGTCTTTTTGTGTACTTAGTCTCTCATTTCTGAGTCAATTATAATTTAATGTGCAGCTGAAATATCAGTGTAATTCAGATCCAGAGTTGGCATGCCTGCCCCTGTGGAAATTTAGGCTCAGCAAGTAGAGGAGGCTTTGTATAATTACACTTGCACGAGGGCCCATCTAAGCGGAGACAACCTGGGAGGACATGCTAAGAGACAAATTGGAGCTAATAAACCCTGGACAGAGATTTGACCCCAAAGAAAGGTTTGAGAAGAGTCTGGCACAAGCAGATGCTATTACAGGGAGACAGGGTAACCTAAATTAATAAAACCAGCAAGCTCCAAGACATGAGACCAGAGGGAAACTGGGAATAGGAGAGTGTGTGCCTCGCCTAAAGGCTCAGAAACAGATTTCAAAATCACTCTGCACACTGAATAAAGCTAACGTGCTGGCAATGTGGCCCAGGGGCCTGCCTGTCTGGGACCCCTGCCCGATCTGATATTCAACCGGTAGGCACTGGGTTGGCCATATTAACTGACCAGCAACCAGTTCCATCATGGCGCCCAAACCAATTGGTCATTAAGTACGCATTTTGAATATGATCCCACTCCAAAGTGAGAAAGTTGGGGTCTGCCCTCCATTGGTGGTTGCCAGAAACAAACACTTCGGGATGTAGTTCTGCAGGTATGCTGTTTGCTTCCAGGCTAGGTGCCAACTTGTATCAAGCTTTA
The DNA here is from genome assembly GCF_003009895.1 of Hyaena hyaena. Lineage (NCBI taxonomy): Eukaryota > Metazoa > Chordata > Mammalia > Carnivora > Hyaenidae > Hyaena > Hyaena hyaena. Next base: position 3,622,909 of record NW_024080754.1, on the reverse strand, counting down.
TCTGAATCCGGAAGGCCTGAGAATCTGAAAGAAAAAATCAAAGAAAAATAACCATATGAAAAGAGGGTACTCTTCCCTTGATTAGTGAGAGCCACAAGGATGCTTGAATTCTGCAATCACACATTATGTCACCTGGGCAGACTGGAGGGCAAATCGCTGGGTCCTGCAGCCATAGCACGAATTACATCAACGTGGCTGTTGAAGCCACTCCAGGAGCTTCAGGAATGAAAGGCCAGGACAGGGCAGATGATGGACAGGATAAAAAAAAAAAAAAAAAAAGAACATTAATTTTGGTAGCTTCAGCAAGAGAACTGTCAGTTTGAAAGTTGGCCCCATGATTCAGCCAAGAGGTCATGGTGAGGGTTACCAGGGAAATTCCTTGGTGGGGGGGGGGGGGGGGGGCTGGAGGGTGCTCAGAGCAGAGACCATCCTTACCTTTTCATATGTTAATTTGCCTCTGCGCCCTTCCAAGGCAACATGTACTTCAATCTAAAAGAAGGGGTTGGGCGTGGGGGGGAGGGGGGAGATGGGCATGGAGGAGGGCACTTGTGGGGATGAGCACTAGGTGTTATATGGAAACCAACTTGACAATAAACTATTTGTAGAAAGAAAGAAAGAAAGAAAGAAAGAAAGGAAGAAAGAAAGAAAGAAAAGAAAGAAAGAAAGAAAGAAAGAAAAGAAAGAAAGAGAAAAGAACAAAGCTACAATGAAATATATGGGTTTAACCTAAAAAAAATAATAAAAAAAATAAAAGAAGGGTTTAGGGGTGGCATCTAATGTACTTTTTTTACCAGTTGAATTTTTCACAATAGCTAAGCCTACTTCTTTTATGGTAAGTTAAGATGCTATTCGAGGGGGGAAAGTACACAAAAAAATTGTATTTGCCACTCCACAAAAATGGTGAACTATTTAGTAAAATGACCAAATAATATAAAGGCAGTTTTAAAATGTCTTTTATTCTGGTCAAGTTTAGAAATCCCATACATTCTGTAATTTCTGAAAAGAAAATTTCACTGAGAATTAGTTACTTCTCTTTAATGGAAATGCATTCTAAACCAAGATATCTCTGCTCATTCTGGAAAGAGGGATTCCTCCTCTCTTTTTGTGCATTTTTAATTTCCCATTTTAATTATGAAAATATATGTTGGGGACAGTGTTGCAGCTATAATATGGACGAGGTCTACCCTTCAGTCCACAAGGCTTTTTCCAATTGGACTGGCTTTTCTTGAGACACCATCTCTTGGCAGTAAGGTTAAGCATCTTCACAGACATTTCAAAATTTTAGTCTCAGAACCTTCCAACCCAACTCTTCAATGCACGGACGGGGGGGATGATATGGGTTTCTTGTGCCACATGCAGTGGGGTGTTGATAGTATTATTTCTGTTGTCTTAAAACTGGTGACCAAGACCAGGGGCAGAAGGCAAAGACACATCAAGAACTCACATTCTAAAGAGAGCGGCTCACAGCTGGGGGCTGTGAACCCCTCCAGAATGTTCTAATAGGCCGGACCTAACCAACTTTGCTGCTCCCAACCATCCCCAGGCCCCTGTCACTCCTCCACCCCAATCAAGCAGAAGGTTACAAGAGGAGAGGAAGGAGGGATTGCTAGTTGTGAGTCGTCAGTGGAGAGTAAAAAGTTCTGGTGTTTTCCATAGAGGAAAAAAGACAGGGGAGTGTTCACAGACCTTGGGGGTATCAGAAACAGCAGAGATGGGCACCTTTATCCACAAGGGTACGTCAGCTTATGGAACAGACATTGATGATCTGCTCACTGTCTGAACCTCTCTGAGCCAGGGAGAGCAGAACTTAGATGACAGAGAGAGAGGCCAGCAGTGGGAAGCCAGCCCCCCTGCCATTTAATGTTCCAGGAAAATTAAGTCTCTCGTGGCTCATGTGGACACTGCACAAGGCATCTAGGCTTGAGCCATCATGTGGTCCCCAAATAAGAGGGTCACTGGCAGGGTGAGGGCCCCAGGAATGGGAAACAGCAGGGTGTATTACTGGTAGCATAAGCTGGGACTTCCAGGAGGTTGGGTTAGAGCTGATCTCTCATGTTAAGGGAGTGGACAGAAGCTTGCAGGGCAGCCCGGCCTAATCCTAAATGGCCCGTGAAGAACTCACACAGGTACCTCAAGAAAAAAAGCAGGCTGGGATGCCCACACTCAGGACATCTGTGCTTGGTCCAGCTCAGCCTGAGAAGCAACAGCCAAGAGATGGTCAATGCATCCCAGAATGACAGAAGCATCCCTTTCCATCTCCACTCCCCAGGTAAGGAGAAAGGTCCCAACAGAAGAAGGGGATAAAGACTGAAAAAGCATACCAAGTCTTCTCCCTACTCTGAGTCACCAGTGGGGAAGCATGGCCAGAGTGCTGGAAGGAGCGGAGGAGATGAATGGCATTAGACTGGATCTGCAATGGGCATTAAAAAAATTTTTTTAATGTTTTTTTTTTTTTAAATAGTGTATTGTCAAGTTGGTTTCCATATAATACCCAGTGCTCATCCCAACAAGTGCCCTCCTCCATGCCCATTTCCCCCCTTCCCCTCTCCCCCCACCCCCCCCATCAGCCCTCAGTTTGTTGTCAGCATTCAAGAGTCTCATGGCTTGCCTCCCTCTCCCCAACAGTTTTCCCCTTCTCCTCCCCCATGGTCCTCCGTTAAGTTCCTCCTAATCCACCTATACGTGCAAACATATGGTATTTGTCCTTCTCTGCCTGACTTATTTCACTCAGAAAAACACCCTCAAGTTCCATCCACATTGCTACACATGGCCAGATTTCATTCTTTCTCATTGCCATGTAGTATTCCATTGTATAGATGAACCTTCTTGATCCATTTGTCAGTTGAAAAAAAATTTTTTTAACCTTTATTTTTGAGAGAGAGAGAGAAAGCAAGGAGAAGCAGAGAAAGAGGGAGACACAGAATCAGAAGCAGTCCAGGCTCTCAACTGTCAGCACAGACCCTAATGCGGGGCTCAAACCCACAAGCCATGAGATCATGACCCGAGCTGAAGTTGGATGCTTAACCGACTAAGCCACCCAGGTGCGCCTGCAATGGGTATTTTAAACTTGACTGGCCTTCTTTATATAGTCAAAAGTAAATAAGAATTTCTAGAACTCTGTGAGTCCCAGATAGAATATTCCCCAGAACATGAATAAATATTTGCAGATTTAAAATTGGAGGAAGAGCCAAGAGATTGCCTCCAGGCTTCATCATCACCTGCAAGAAGCAACACTGTACCGGAGGGGGGCCTGAGCCCTGCCCATACTAGAAGGCACACCTAACTGCTTTGTCTCAGAAAAGGCTGGGCAAGGAAAGGCAGCCTAAAGAATAAGTAGTCAAGAAGATCCTGCCAGCGCAGACATGAGAAAATTCCCCACCTCAGTGAACATGGCACTGACTTTCAAAGAGCAGTGACTTTCAAACCTCTTGTACCAAGACCCACAGAAAAAAATATTTTACATCATGACCCTGTACACGTGTACATGCATTACTGATTAAAGTTGTATGAAACAATATTCACTCGCCATGTGCAAGGGACACTGATATTTTATATTCTGTGCTATTTTGTTATTTTAATGCTGGTCACAGCCCATGTAAATTGATTTCTGGACCCACGTAGCCTATAACCAGGACCGTAAACAACTCTCAGCAGAAAGAGAGGACCCTTAAGTTGGGAGGGGGGAAATTAATGGCCAATAAGCATGGGCAACATTATTTCTTCTCTCTCAAATATACCTCCCATTTCCAATGCCTTTTTTTTTTTTTTTTTTTTACCATTAGACTGGACGCATGTATTCCTCATCACCCAACAAGAAGAACCCTTTCCTCTGGAGTTCATACCTCTCTGCTTCTCTTATCTCCCTACCTTTGATGACTTTCTAGCTCTACCCATTGCACATGGATTGACCTTCTCAATAATATCGCCACTAACTAAATACTTTCCAAGCCCTTCACTCCCCATTACATATAAAATCCCCAGGGCCTTCTTGACAAGCATGTCTAAGCAATAATCATAACAAGCCACATTTGTGTAATGGAGGAGTGGTTCCATCACTGCTCTCAGCTTTATCTACCTATATCTTTCTATCTGTAATCCTAATAACCAACCCATAAATAAGGAAACAAAGACCAGAAAGGCTAAGTAAGGTCACAAAACTGTTAGGTGGTAGACCTACCCTTTGAATACAGGTGTTCTTGGAAAACTTGCAGCTCACAGAGAAGCATAAACACAAAGGTTAAGTGTGACCTTCCAATGGAGGGAAGAAGGTCATGACAAATGGAGCATTCATGGGTCTTGGGCAGAGCCTCTTCAGGGTTCTCTGCTAGACCAGAGGGTTCAACTCAAGAGACTGCTTGCTGTCTCACAAAGACAAACACTTATTTTTAAAATTTCTTTTAATGTTTATTTATTTTTGAAAGAAAGAGCCTGAGTAGGTGAGAAGCAGAGAGAGAGGGAGACACAGAATCCCAAGCAGCTCCAGGCTCTGAGCTGTCTGCACAGAGCCTGACGTGGGGCTCGAACTCACAAACCATGAGATCACAACCTGAGCCAAAGTCGGACACTTCATTGACTGAGCCACCCAGGTGCCCCAAGACACACATTTATTCCTTGAATTTTCCCATTGAGTGACTGGGCTTCCTGTACAACCTGAGGGATGAAAGACTTTTGAGGGCCTCTTGTTTCTAGATATAGAAGCAGAGGAGAGGCTGGAAAATATCTGGCACTCCTGGCTGCCTCATCCTCTAGACAAGGGGGATCACTTAGTAAGTGCCTAAATACCTGTCTGAAGGTTTCAGTCACGATCCCCACTTTGTAAGAGAAAACTTAAAATAATTTTATCATCATAAAACAGAGAAGGAAAATACACACGGTGTTAGCACTTGGACGTGTTAATCATGTTCTCCTATCATTTTCACTTGTTACAAGAATTTGAGGTCTGGGGTCACTTGGAGTGCTATCTAAGAAAAACATCTCTCAAGGGCAGGTCTCTCAGAGACAGTATTCTCATAGGTTTCAGATTGGTCCTCAGGTTTGCTAGTTTATTATGAGAGGAGTAGTCTCTAGGGGCACTCAAATCGTGTATAAATAACAATGCTAGATCATTCATTAGGGATGGATGATATTCTTTTCCACTCCTCCAGGGGGCACCATTTACACAGAATTCAACATGAATGCCATTCACAGAGACTATGCAAAGTGGTAGAACTGAAAAATAGTCATACTCGCAAACCATCCTTCAGATATCAGATACTTGGGAAAACAAAACAAATTAATCAACCAAATTAAGTTAATCAAAGTAATGTTCATAAGTTAGCTCGGTGTCCAGGGAATCAGAAGCAAAGGTAGAAGCTGACCCTTCCATCACTTCTTCCTTCCAGATGGAAACTGTCAGTTACATTTTCTACCCCACTATTTAATGCTCTTACTCTGCCCATCCATCTACAAGGGACATATTATTTTTAGAAAGCATTTTATCATTAGTCTGGACTTATTCTCAACCCTCTATGGTGACTCAGCAGATCTCTGATTTTATTCCCATTAATGTTGATTTTCGCATAAAGCTCAGCTCTCTGAGTTCACCTGAAAGCAGGGGAGTTTCTCCAGTGTGGTTCCCAGGTCCCAGCATCAGTGTTGCCCAGGAACTTATAAGAAGTGCAAATTCTTGGGCTCTAACCCAGACCCAAATCAGACCCTCTAGGTGTGCTGCTAGCTATCTATGTGTTTACAAGACTAATAGGAGATTCTAACGTATGCAAAACTTTGAGACCCAGAACTTTTTGTTCAGTTTCCAACCCCACTGACACTAGAAACAACCATGGAGCTTTAAAAAATATATAGGTGCCCTGAATTCTCCCAGAGCCGTTGGAGAAGTGGAAAAAATTTTGGAATGAAAAGGATCTGGGTTCAAATTTAGTTTTGTCACTCACCAGTTGTGTACCTGGTTGTAACTCCACCTTCTCATCTCTAACATGAGGGTATTAGGACCTCCCTAAGGAAAGTGTTGGGAATGAGGTGCAGCAAATGGCTCAGTACATAGATTGACCCTAACCCTTCCTCTTTGGCCGCCATAACAATTGGAATCCAAATGGGATCTGCCCCCCCTGTGGGAGGGTGCATTTCTCATCTTACTCCAGAATCACAAAACAAGCAAGAGTTGCTAGAAGTTGCTTTCCCAAGTTTCACAAGTAGCCTAACATTTTCACAGAAGTTATTGGGGTTTCGCCATGAATCAGTGGGAACAACACAGCCCTGAGATCTCACAAAGCTATTTCAAACTCTAGACTGATGAGTAGTGGAGTTCCTGGGAAGCAATATTTACCAACGGAGAGCATTATAATTGTCAAAGTAGCTCTTGTGAGCCAGATCACATTCCTGCTAACAACAGGGAGGCAAAGAATTAAAATGGTTGCCTAGAAAATTTAGTGGAAGTTCCCCAAGTTACCTGCCACACAGGTTTGTTTTTCCTTAATTATCTGCATAATTGCTTTAGTGCTGCTATTTGCCCTCACTGGGAGATACCTGGGTAGAAGAGTGAGTGTTTATGGGAGTCGCCTATTGAGTAGACTTCAGGCTGCTCATTCCCGGTGCAGCAGCTCCTTGCCTGTCAATGGGATGTTCCTGTCAACTCTCCCCGCACTGAAACTAATGAGGCCTTTTTAATTAATCGAAGTGCCTGCTTTTCTGGAATTGCATGGATTGCTTTTAATGTATTTGAAACTATCAGCTTAAAATCAAATCATTTTGTTTAAGAACATAATTCTCAGACTGACATCCTAATGTATAAATTTGAAGAATAGTTATGACAGAAACTCTCAGGCTATGTCAAGGGTGCAATTGTTTTCTCAAATATAGTTTTTGACGAGTCTGTACAAATCAAGCCAAAGTTCATCAAACTCTCTCTGAATTAGTTTGAGTACGCTGCTCACTAAACAGCTATCGCTAAATTCCCTGGACATCATATAACGGGGAAAAATTAGGGGCAAAAATTGAGATTGGGACTGGTGAGAAAGTTAACCAATACTCCTCTTAGGTAGGAGAAGATATATTTTGGAGGAGTAAAACATGGCCTAAACATGAAAGTCCAAGTACAAATCAAAGAGCAAACCAAAAGACTCATAGATCTTCAGTGTGTAGATACCAAATAATACAGATCAACACTCCCTCCTGGGTGGCAACAAGGGGTGTAGTCATCCATATTCTATTTCCTTTGTGTTCATGAAAAATCCCATTATGAGTCAGAGCAGGGCAGGTTTTGCTGATGTAACAAATAATACCAAAGTCTCACTGGTTTATAGCTACAAGTGTTTACTTTTTTGCCCACTGTATTAGTCAGAGTTGTCCAGGAAACAAAATAGCTGAGAGAGAGAGAGAGAGAGGGAGAGAGAGAGAGAGAGAATGATAAATTGGCTCATGTGATCATGCATTTATGGAGTCTGAGAAGTTCCATGATCTATGAGCTGTAGACCCAAGACAACTGATGCTATAGTATAGTCTGAGTCCGAAGACCTAAGAACCAAGGACAGCTGATGGTACAAATCCCAGCCCAGGGAGAGGATAAGATGAGATGAGACGTTGCAACTCACGTACTAACAAAAAAAAGGGGGATATCTTCATTCCTCTTCCTTTTGTTCCATCCAGGCCCTCAACAGGTTGGATGATACCCACGTAGAGTGAGGAGGGATATTTACTTTATGCAATCCCCCAATTCAAATGTTAATCTCATGTGGCATTTAGGAGACCCACTCAGAAATAATGTTTAGTCAAATATCTGTGCACCTTGTGATCCACTCAAGTTGACATAGTATTAAACATCACACCCACACATGTCAAATGAAAGTTGGTTGTGGCTTTATTCACCTCACCTTCCTTCTAGGACCCAGGGTAATGGAGCAGCACCAGCTGGAATATTGTCAAGCCCAGGGATGAGGGAAGGGAGACATCTTGATGCTTCCACCCTGAAGTGGTCTTTCCTGAATTGAACAGAGCAGGAAATTAAAATCTGTCCACTGCAAAGATGGAGGAAAAATAAATATTTGGCAAAAAGAAACACAACCTACCATATCAATGAAATTTTTATGTGGCCTACAAATTAACTCTCATTCTAGACCATGCTTCAGAGACTTTTTCTCAGATCAGCACTGCATTTCCATGTAAGCCAGGTTCCTCCTATATCCAAGGGGAGTTACAACCCCCTCCCTTAATTCCTAAAAGTATGGCAAATACCTGGATGAGAATTTAAGACAGTTTACTGAAGTCTTGAGAATAACAAGGAAATTATAGTGGAGAAAAAGAAAACAATAGTACTGGATAGGAAATATCACTGCTTCTTTGGTTGAGTCCATTAGCTGTACCAATCTACTAGTTTTCTTTCTTCTTGGCCTCTTCCAGTCCACCTATCACCAGGAGCCCCCAGTCCCCAGAGTATATTCCCCAACCCTCCTTTTCCTCACTGAAAGAAGGACATAATCCACCACATCCTCACCCACAGGCAATACCATCATAATCCCCCAGAGATTCAATTCTGCTCACAATGAATTCTGATAATTTTTTCAGAGTTGTTTAGTATGTGTGGTTTAAGCTTTTTGATTCTAGAATAGGATTTTGATTCTGCATTAACAAACAAGGGCCCATTAAAGAATAGTTTTATTCAAATATGGTATCTCCGATTTGAGCAAGAAAAAATTACAGGTAGATTCAAAATACAATTTGCAAAAAGTCCAATTAAAGATAATGGAGCAGGGGCACCTGGGTGGCTCAGTTGGTTAAGCGTCCAACTTTCGCTCAGGTCATGATCACACGGTTCGTGGGTTGGAGACCTGAGTCAGGCTCTGTGCTGACGGCTAGCTCAGAGCCCGGAGCCTGCTTCCGATTCTGTATCTCCTTCTCTCTCTGACCCTCTCCTGCTCACGCTATCTCTCTCTCTCAGAAATAAATAAAACGTTTTAAAACTTTTTTAAAAAAGATGATGGAGCAGCATGGAGACCCTGAGATTGTCTCATCCCTGAAACACAGCTAGATCAATACCAAACCATTTTGAACATCTAGGAAATTGATCTGAGAATTAGCACAACAATCTGCATAACTTGAGCCACAAACTCGGCAGGTACATGGTGCAGAGAGGTGAACTGGGGGGAGAAAAAAAAGCCACAGAGGGTAGGGAGATGTTTTTGCAAGGAGGGGACAGAGATATGAAGCGAATGTGGCACATCAGGGTCATGCAAGAAAAATACTCCCTCGAAAGTAGCTGGAGAGAGAAAAATAGTGAAAACACTCGCAGAGGACTGAATAAGAAATCTGTTCCCCAAAACCATGGGCCACACAGGGAGAAGCATTTCGCCTGCTTGGAGTGCATTTGGTAGAGGCATATAGCTTCCTCACAGGCAAAGGTCCCAGCAAACCCTGGAGAGCAGCCACATTTGCTGGTATTGGGACAAAGATACCAGAGTGCAGCAAAACCTGGCATGGGCTGTGTTTTGTGATTTGCCATAATCTCTGAACCTCTGCCATTGCTGCTGCCATTGCATGATCACACTAACATTTTCTGGGGCAAGCCAGCACCCAGCCATTGTTCAGTGAGACTCTCCCCCCAAAAGTTAGTGGGGCTCCAAGTTGCAAGGTTCTCTGAAGTGTGGGCTTTGAAACACAACCCCATCTGAGATAAAACACTAGAGGGAGGTGCTGCCTGGCAGGTGGACAGCTTGGGCACAGATGGGGTAGAGGAGGAGAGTGCACAGAGGCCTGAGACAAAGGAGGAGTGCTTGGTTGCAGATCGATGAGAGTGCAAAGTTCCTGTCCCAGAGACAGGGAACTGGGTGAAGCTATTTTCACCACTCCCATGCACCCACACTTGGACTGCGCTGATCCACCCAGAAAGCTAAGCAGCACCATCTAGTGGAGAATGGAGCCGTTCACCAAGCCCCTCCCAACTGTGCCCTCCAAGCATATCTCCTAGAAGACCAGCAGAAGTCACTCTATCTGCTTAGTGTGCAGACTATAGAGGGCTTCCTACTTTCAGTTCTAGGGGAAACTGGATGTAACTTCATTTGAATTTCATTCTGTTTGCTGGTTCATTTATTTGTTCATTTTCTTTGCTTCTGTTCTTGCATAAATTGTTTCTTTTTTCTTTCTTTTCTTCCACTTTCTTGGATACAGAAAGAGAAAATTTTATTTTTATTTTCCTTGTTTTACTTTATTTTTTATTTAAGAATTTTAGTCTATTTAATTTTCTTTATTTCATTTTATTCTATTTTATTATATAATTTTTTTAATTTTTAAATTTCTTCCTACCTTTTTTGTTTCTTTCCCCCCTTTTTTCTCTATTCTATCAAGCTTCTTTCAACAAGCAGACCAAAACACCACTAGAATCTAACTTCCTTTATTTGATTTTTTGTTTTATTTTCAATTTTTTAATTTTTATTTTTCATTTTATTAATTTTTTTCTTCTTACCAAATGACAAAACAAAGGAATTCACCTCAAAAGAAAGAACACAGAGAAATGACAGTGAGTGGCTTAATCAACACAGATATAAGTAAGATGTCTAACTAGAAGTTAGAAACATGATAAGAATACTAGCTGGGGTTGAAAAAAGCACATAATCCCTTCCTGTGGCAATAAAAAAAAAGTAAAATCTAGTCAGGATAAAATTAAAAATGCTATAACCAAGATGCAATTTCAATGGCGAGAATGAACAAAGGAGAGCAGTGAATCAGTGATACAGAAGATATAGGGAATAATGAAGCAGAAAAAGAGAGGGAAACAAAGGCAAAAGATCATGATACAGGACTTAGGGAATTCGGTGACTTATTAAAAATGAAGAAAATCCAAATCATAGGAGTCCCAGAGGATGAAGAGAAAGAAAAAGGGGAAGAAATTTTATGTTGGCAAATTATAGCAGAAAACTTTCCTAATCTGGGAAAGGAAACAGATATCAAAATCCAAGAAGCACAGAAAACCCCCATCAGATTCAACAAAAACCTACCATCACCAAGGCATATCATAGTCATATTCACAAAATACACATAGTATTATGAAAGCAGCAAGGGAAAAAAAAGCCCTTACCCTATAAGAGATAACAGATCAGGTTCACAGCAGACCTTCCCACAGAAACTTGGCAGGCCAGAAAGGAATGGCAGGATATATTCAGTGTGATGAATTGGGAAATTATGCAGCCAAGAATGCTTTATCCATTAAGGCTGTTGTTCAAAATAGAAAGAGAGATAAAGAGTTTCCCAGACAAACAAAAACTAAAGGAGTTTGGGAGCACTAAATCATCCCTGCAAAAAATGTTAATGGGACTCTTTAAGTGGAGAAAAGATAAAGCAAAGCAAAACAAAACAAAACAAAAAAACCCAAAAGCAACAAAGACTAGAAAGGACTAGAGAACATTACCAGAAACACCAACTCTATAGGCAACACAATAACAATAACTTTCAGTACTCACTCTAAATGTCTGTGGACTAAATGCTCCAATCAAAAGACACAGGGTATCAGAATGGATAAGAAAACAAGACCCATGTATATGCTGCTTACAAGAGACTTATATTAGACCTAATGACACCTGCAGATTGAAAGTAAGGGGATTGAGAATGATCTATCATGGTAATGGTCGTCAAAAGAAAGCTGGAGTAACCATACTTATATAAGACAAACTAGTTCTAAAATAAAGACCATAACAAGAGGTGGAGAAAAGCATTATATCATAATTAAGGGGTCTATCCATCAAGAAGATCTAACAACTGTAAATATTTATGACCCCAATGTGAAACACCCAAAAATATAAATCAATTAAACGCAAGCCTAAAGAAACTCATTGTTAATAATACCATAATAGTAGGGGACTTCAACACCCCACTTACAGCAATGGACAGATCGTGAAAGCAGAAAATCAACAAGGAAACAATGGCTTCGAATGACACACAGGACTGGATGGACTTAACAAATATATCCAGAACATTTAACCTAAATCAGCAAAATACACATTTTTCTTGAATGCACATGGAATATTCTCCAGAATAGATCACAAACTAGGTCACAAATCAACCCTCAACAAGTACAAAAAGATCAAAATCATATCTTGCATATTTTCAGACCACAATGCTGTGAAACTCGAAATCAACCACAAGAAAAAATTTGGAAAGATCATGAGTACTTGGGATTAGAGAACATCCTACGAAAGAATGGAGGTTAAGCCAAGAAATTAAAAAGGAAAATTAAAAGTACGTGGAAGCCAATGAAAATGAAAACATGACAGCCCAAAGCCTCTGAGATGCAGCAAAGGCAGTCGTAAGAGGGAAGTATATAGCAATCCAGGCTTTCCTAAAGAATGAGGAAAGTCCTCAAATACACAACCTAACCTTATGCCTAAAAAAGCTAGAGAAAGAACGGCAAACAAAGCCCAAAACCAGCAGAATAAGGGAAATAATAAAGATTAGAGCAGAAATCAATGATACTAAAATTTAAAAAACAGTAGACCAGATCAATGAAACCAAGAGTTGGGTCTTTGAAAGAAGTAACAAAATTGATAAACCTTTAGCCAGTTAAAGGACCCAAATAAATAAAATCACGCATGACAGAGGAGAAATCAGAACCAACACCACAGAAATACAAACAATAATAAGAGAATATTATGAGCAATTATATGCCAACAAATTGGGCAATCTGGAAGAAATAGACAAATTTCTAGAAACACATAAACTACCAAAACCGAAACCCATAACCAATAAAGAAATTGAATCAGTAATCAAAAATCTTCCAACAAATGAGAGTCCAGGGCCAGATGGCTTCCCAGGGGAATTCTACCAAACATTTAAAGAAGAGCTAACACCTATTCTTCTGAAGCTGTTCCAAAAAATAGGAATGGAAGGAAAACTTCCAAACTCATTCTATGAAGGCAGCATTCCATAATCAGACAAAGATCCCACTAAAAACGAGAACTACAGACCAATTTCCCTGATCAAAGTGGGTGAAAAATTCTCAACAAGATACTAGCAAACTAAACCCAACAATACATTAAAAGAATTATTCACCACAGTCAATGGGATTTATTTCTGGAATGTAAGTCTGGTTTAATACCTGCAAATCAATCAATGTGATACATCACATTAGTAAGAGAAAGGAGAAGAACCACATGATCCTCTCAATACATGCAGAGAAAGCATTTGACAAAATACAGCATCGTTTCTTAAAAAAAAAACCCTCAAGTAGGGATAGAAGGATCATACCTCAAGATCATAAAGGCCATACAACAGACACATGAAACGATGCTCAGCATCCCTCCTCATCAGGGAAATACAAATCAAAAGCACACTGAGATACCACCTCACGCGAGTCAGAGTGGCTAAAATGAGCAAATCAGAGAACTCTAGATGCTGGCGAGGATGTGGAGAAAAGGGCACCCTCCTACACTGTTGGTGGGAATGTAAACTGGTACAGCCCCTCTGGAAAACAGTGTGGAGGTTCCTCAGGAAACTAACACTAGAACTCCCCTAGGACCCAGCAATAGCACTGCTAGGCATTTACCCAAGGGATACAGAAATGCTGAGGCATAGGAGCACATGTACCCCAATGTTCATAGCAGCACTCTCCACAATAGCTAAAACATGGAAAGAGCCTAAGTGTCCATCAACAGATGAATGGATCAAGAAGATGTGGTTTATCTATACCATGGAATACTCCATGGCAATGAGAAACAATGAAATCTGGCCATGTGTAGCAACATGGATGGACCTTGAGGGTGTTATGCTGAGCGAAATAAGTCAGGCAGAGAAGGACAAATATCATATGTTTGCACGTATAGGAGGATTAGGAGGAACTTAACGGAGGACCAAGGGGGAGAAGAAGGGAGGAAATGGTGGGGGAAAGGGAGAGAGGCAAACCATGAGAGACTCTTGAATGCTGACAAAAACTGAGGACTGATGGATGTGGGGGGGAGGAGGGATGGGCATGGAGGAGGACACTTGTGGGGATGAGCACTGGGTGTTATGTGGAAACTAATTTGACAATAAACTATTTGTAAAAAAAAATCATAAAGGCCATATACGAAAGACTTACTGCTAATATCATCTTTGATGGGGAAAAATCGAGAGCTTTCCCCCTCAGGTCAGGAACACAAGGATGTCCACTCTCACCACTGTTATTGGACATAGTGTTGGAGGTCTTAGACTCAGCAATCAGACAACACAAAGAAATAAAAGGCATCCAAATCCGCTAGGAGGAAGTCAAATTTATACTCGTCACAGACAACATGATACTCTATGTGGAAAACCCAAAAGACTCCACCAAAAAAGTGCTAGAACTGATACATTAATTCAGCAATGTCACAGGGTACAAAATCAATGTATAGAAGTTAGTTGCATTTCTATACACTGAAAATGAAGCAGCAGAAAGAGAAATCAGGAATCAATCCATTTGCAATTTCACCAAAAACCATAAACTATCCAGGAATAAACCTAACCAAAGAGAAAAATCTATATACTGAAAACTGTAGAAAGCTTATGAAAGAAATTGAAGAAGACACACAAAAAAAGGAAAAATATCCCATGCTCCTGGATTGGAAGAACTAATATTGTTAAAATGTCGATACTACCCAAAGCAACCTACATATTCAGTGTGATACCTATCAAAATAACACCAGCATTCTTCACAGAGCTGGAATAAACAATCCAAAAATTTGTATGGAACCAGAAAAGACCCCAAAGCAATCCTGAAAAGAAAACTAAAGCTGGAGGCATCACAATTCCAGACTTCAAGCTGTTTTACAAAGCTATAATCATCAAGACAGCGTGGTACCAGCACAAAAACAGACACATAGGTCAATGGAACCGAACAGAGAACCCAGAAATGGACCCACAAATGTGTGGCCAACTAATCTTTGACAAAGCAGGAAAGAATATCCAGTGAAAAAAAGACCACCTCTTCAGCAAATGGTGTTGAGAAAACTGGACAGTGACATGCAGAAGAATGAACCTGGACCACTTTCTTACACCATACATGAACATAAACTCAACATAGATGAAAGACCTAAAGGTAAGACAGGAAGCCATCAAAATCCTAGAGGAGAAAACAGACAACAACCTCTTTGACCTCGGCTGCAACAACTTCTTACCAGATATGTCTCCTGAGACAAGAATATTATCAGAGCTCTCCACCATCTTCCATCTAGAATTTGGCCTTATCTTCTCCTACTGTAGACAGATGTCTGCACACAGAGTTCATTCCCAACTACTCCATGCCCATAAAGGAAAGGGGCTGAAGTATATTGGAGGATGGGTTCCGATTCTTTACCCCTCCATATATCCACACACTAGCTGTGGTCTTCTCATGGGGGTTGCATACTTCCATCCTGGCTTTGGGCTTCTCCATAGGACTTGCTTCGGCCAGCGTCATATGGGCAGAGGTGATAACGTGCTACTTCTAAGCCTTGGTCTGTGAGACTTTGCATGTTCTCACTTGCTCTCTTATGGAACATTCCCCAGGTAGTCTGCTGGAAGGTAAAGATATATGCACTAGAGATGCAAACCTGCAGTGTGGACTAAAGACACCCCAGCAGCCACAGCCTGAATCAGTCAACTCACTTTCAACCTGAAGACATGTGAGTAACCCAGCTGAGATCAACAGAGCCTGTCCAGCAGACCTGCAAGTATATGAGCTCACTGCTTTAAATGCTCACTGCTTTAGGCCACTTGGCTATTATGGTTCTTTGTTATGCAGCAATAGCTAACTGATGCAGATGGTTTCTCTCTCCTGGCTCTAGTTTGAAAAGTCCCAGAGAAGGATGCTCCGACTCTGCCTGTTTCAAAGACCCACATCTGTCACCAGGCTGTCAGATACCTTAAGAACAGGGATACTGGTGCTTGTTCTCAGACAAAACCAGTAAATTTCTACTCAGAGTCCAATTTTAAATATTCCAGTCATCTATCTTTTTAAACTAACTTAAAAAGCGACTTTAGTTAATACAGTAAATAATAAAACCATGTGTCATTTAAATCTCCATCATCACCAGAAACTAAAGAGAAAGAAGGAAAAGAAAAAACAAGTAATAGTCACCAAAACTCTGAGAAACATCAGTATTTCTTTAAAGAATATTAAAAAGTGTATTTGCCAATAAACATTGCTTAAAATTAAAGTAAGAAAAAAATAGAAATTTTAAAAATATCATTTTACCCCAACTGAGCAAATAAGGACTGTATTCCCAGGGAAGTAAAAAGTATTGTCTCTCAGTTCACAGGTTTAAAAGGCTGCTTTGAACATCTTATTGCCCTCTGGCTGCCAGCATCAGCACCCAGCAAGGGATTAGAACAAACCCCTATTTGGTGCCAAATGCAGAGCATTGGGAAGAACTGAATTAATGGGAAAAGATGGAGAAAGAAGCTAGCTAGGAATGTGAAGCAGAGGAGAAAGAAACGGTAGGCTCAGAACAGGAATTAAAACTCACAGCCAGAGAAAGTACAGAGAGGTGAGGGGCTAGGTCCAGACCAAGGGGCCAGGTCCCCAGCAGGTAACCTTTGGTGAACAAGGCAGAACGCAAGAGCAGAGAACCCTAGGACATCAATGACTGCTTCCAGAGGAATCCATCCAAAATCGAAGCAGGAAGAATGAGAGGAAGATCCATGGGAACGAAGTTTGCAGGAGGGAAGGCGATGCCAGCTCCTGTCTAGGGACAGCACACAATAGCATTTGAAACCCAAGCACCTAAGCGAGTCAGGCAGAAAGAAGCTAGATCCGCAGCCTGACCTCCCTGGGAAAGGCCTTTTGAGGATCAATGGCTTTCGTTTATGAAGCAGCCAGAAACTATTTCTAAATTTCATTATTTCCAAGGACAGTTCTATTGATATACTGCCCCAATGGCCTTTCCTTGGACCCAGGATGAATTGATAGCGGACTGCAGATAATTTAGTACTTAGTAGAAACAGCTGGGATGGGGCCAGGGCAAGGCAGGGGCTGGAGTTTGGGGCCCTTTAGGATGCTGCTGCTAAGACTCTAAGGATTATGTTACGTGTTTATAACTATGGGCATATGTTGATCCAACTTTTCATATTTGAGTATGAAATTGGGTTAAGCGCTGGAGGTCTTCTCCCTTGGCTTACATGTTTTTAACCATTTGTGACATCTATAAAGTATAAAGTTTGCCTTGCCGTGAATTAATAAGAACAAAAGGTTATTAGGGTTCTCCAGAGAAAAAGAACCAATAATTGTGTGTGTGTGTGTGTGTGTGTGTGTGTGCGCACAAATTGGGCCCCATTTCTAGATATGGAGGTGAGATGCACGTCACCCATAACACATGGCTTAGTGGATGGGGGTGGGCATAGCTTCTGCACCGGCTGGAGATGCGAACATTATACACTGGAGAGCTGACCAATAGGAGAAGTGCACTACTGCCAGATTGGAAAAAAAAAAAAAATCCAGGGCCTTATCCACTTTCCTCATTCCCTCCTGTGAAGTGGGAACCCCAGATAATTACAGGAAGAAGAAACCAAAGTAATCTGGGGAACACTTCCTATAACAGCCCTCCAACCAGCCTTAAGGGTGAACTTGCTTCAAGCTTCCACACTCCCTGCTTGCTGACCTAAGTCCCTTTACCTGCAGCCGATCTAAACTTACTTTCTGTGAGATTTGCAGACCACTGCCCTTGACCAGCTAAAGAACCAAACTCTCACAGCAGGTAAGAGGCCGACCACATTTGAAAATGGCTGCAGCAGATGACAGCAAGCCTGTTCAAGTTTATGCTGACCCATGAAGAACCGCCTGGCCACCTGTCCGTCCTGCACACAGCCCCCCCTCCCTCTTCCCCATGCTCTCCCCTCTGAGCCCCCCCAAGCTTTGCCTGGATGGGGAAGATGGTCTTTGAGATATTAGTCCATCGTCTTCCCAGGTTTAATAGTAAAGCAACCTGTTTTTCCACATCGCTTGTCTCTCAAGTGTTGATTTTCAAGCAGCTGAACCTGAGTTCATAACCGGTTCTGTCCGGTAACAATCCCATCTTTTTTTTTTTTTTTTTCTGGTCTATCTGCATATCTTTTTTTTTTTTTTTTTTTAAATAGTTTATTGTCAAATTAGTTTCCACATAACACCCAGTGCTCATCCCCACAAGTGCCCTCCTCCATGCCCATCCCCCCTCCCCCCCACATCCATCAGTCCTCAGTTTTTGTCAGCATTCAAGAGTCTCTCATGGTTTGCCTCTCTCCCTTTCCCCCACCATTTCCGCCCTTCTTCTCCCCCTTGTTCCTCCGTCAAGTTCCTCCTAATCCTCCTATACGTGCAAACAT